>NC_064639.1:256020552-256320552 GCF_023864345.2 Schistocerca serialis cubense | reverse complement strand
ACTGCTGCCCTGGCCAGCAAATTCTCCAGATCTCTCACCAACTGGAAACGTCTGGTCAATGGTGGCGGAGCAACTGGCTCGTCACAATACGCCAGTCACTACTCTTGATGAACTGTGGTGTTGAAGCTGCCTGGGCAGCTGTACCTGTACACGCCATCCAAGCTCTGTTTGACTCAATGCCCAGGGGTATCAAGGCCGTTACTACGGCCAGAGGTGGTTGTTCTGGGTACTGATTTCTCAGGATCCATGCACCCAAATTGCGTGAAAATGTAATCACCTGTCAGTTCTAGTATAATATATTTGTGCAATGAATACCCGTTTATCATCTGTATTTCTTCTTGGTGTAGCAATTTTAATGGCCAGTAGTGTACATAACCTATTAAGTCTTGTGTACCACCCAGTCTGATGCAACAAGTATTAATGTTTATCTCTGAGAAGACTCTCGGAGCAGTGAGTGACGGGAATAACCCTTTCGATAGAAGTCAAAAGACTTTGTATGACTTCGGACTCACATTCGTATGTTTCCAATTGATGGTCGCCACCAGTCTTTCAATGTTGTGTGTAAAGTGTTATGCCGTCACCAAAGTAGCCCTGCGGGCTGGCAACACATCTAACACCACGGAGAACCGAGGTTGTCTATACCCAAGGCGTACGCAATGGTAAACATCGGCTGTTTTGGAAACAGACATTCCACCGCTTACTACTTCCTGCAGAGGGAGTTCGATATGGCCTGCAGGAAGTATTATTACACCAACATCTGATTGGCTGGCCAATACTATTTAAAGACTACAACCAGCCCCGAACGGCAGTTCACGCCGAATACAGACCTCAAGGACGTCTCCACGGAAGACTACGTCTTAGCCATCGGAATAAGACTTGGAATTAAGTGTATGTGTGTTACCTCGGACTCTTGCGGGAAACTTAGAAGTTACCCTTTGTTGCCTCTAGTAGGAAATTCTTACTGGCTTTGTGATTGTGACTTTCCATTGTTATTTAGTCATTTCCATGTAGACTTACGTAAATAAAAGTTGTGTTGTAAAAACTTTCAAATTGTCAGTTATACCATAAAGAGTATCTTCATTGAATGTATCAATGAATTAAACCATTTCAAATTCGATTAGATATAATTTTTCTGTGATAAACTCCACGTGTTACGATTGCTTTCGATAACGAGTAAATAGTAATACTAGCTGAAGTTATTACTCATTTCAGTAATACAGCTAAACATCTGACACAATGTTCATAGTTCGGTGTTTGCAGTAGCAAACTGTCTCCACAACTAACTTGTCTAAAGTCACAATGATTTCTAAATTGTGACACATAATCAGTGAGGAATGTCAGACATTTCTTTTATCTTCCTGCGCACAGATATGAAGACGTGTCTGAAATCAAGTGATAAAAAGTTTGACACCTTGAGCGCGGAGCCGATTTTACTGAATTTTCCGCTGGGGTGATAGTCTCGCGTGCGGCAACCACTTCACGTGTTTGCGTATAAAAGGACGCCTGATAGTGCGCCTGTACGCCGGCAACCCATCCTACGTTTGCGCATTACTTGTCATCTTGTACACAGGCGTTACCGTGGAAAAAATTCATGCGGCAACTGCCGCCAAGCCGAGTAAGTAAGGAAAGTAAGTACCCTACTTGATGCTTGCTGAGTTGGCAAATAAACGTGCATGGTGTGGTAAGAAGACACCCTCCAAGTGACGACAGGTTAGAGAAAGCAACAGTTGTGCAAGGACGGACTAGTTTCACAGCAGTTATTATCAAAAAGGTTCGTCGTCTATACTAGCAAGTATGTCGCAAGGAGAAGACAGTGATTCATAGAGTGTGCTATTTTTACCACGTAAACGTCGTCGTATAATGCAGTTGCCATCGTCCGAAAGGGAGAATCGTCTGATGGTTCAAAAAGTGATCAAAGTATGTGGCTTTGATCATAGAGGCAATCAGAAACACTGCGCAGTTTACGGTGTCCATGGTGCCAAAGTGAGTGATGAGAATGTGCACAGCTGTAACGAAGTCGAAGATTTTTTATTTTCACAACTAGTTGGCTGTATTATACAAATCAGATTCGTGTACAGTTGCTGACTCACAGCTATGTTTCAAATTGTTCAAGGTTTTTATGAACTCTATGTCACACATCAAATATTTTAACACATCACTACAAACGTTTGAGTCAAAGGGTGCCAACAAATACGGATGAAACAAAGGGGCTGTTTTTATTGATTTGTGGACGGGATCGGTGAAGCGTCTCTCCATACACTAATATTTGTCGCAGGATCCACTGATTATAAAAAAATATTTCCACGAAAGCTAATGGGTAGAGATTATATCGAAATTCTGCTGAGAATGCTGCATTTTGCGGACAACATAATGGCTGCTGCTTTAGATCTCAGAAGTTCAATTCAATGTCGACGAACTGAAGAAAATTTAAAAAAATATTATGATCCTGCCGATATACTGTGTATCGAAGTCTCTAACGCCACTGCGAGGAAAAATTATATCCAGGCAAAATTTCAAACAAGTGTGGCATCGAAATGCTTAAATTGATTTGAAATAGTGAAAACTGCTACAGTTTCCTAATTTACGCTGGCAAAGTCCTGCACGTGATAAAAGAAATACTACACCAACAAATAATGTGATGAATTTGTGTCAAGATGTGCTCAAGAAGGGCCATACATTCTGTACCGATAATTGGTATACCAGTGTAGATTGGTAACCTAACAAAAGCATACGCTTTTGGTTGGTACCCTTCGACTAAATCGTAAAGCACTTCTCAAAGGAATTTTAGCGGCCAAATTTAATTGCGTCGAAGTGATTGCAAAAGGGGGCAGTCAACGAATTACGGTCCTGAAATGGAAAGAAAAAAGAGACATTTGCTTCTTTTCACTAAATATTTAAGTTAAATGGAAAATGTGACAACCAAACGAGAGATTATTGAGAATCGAAAATCGTTACTGAATATAATAAGGGAAAAACTGCTATTGATCGTTCATGTGATTGCATATAGCAGTCCACTGAGAAAAAATTATGCCGAAAGCTAACATTCTATCTTTTTCTGAACATCGGTGTTGTGAATGCGTTGTATGTAATCCAAAATGTGACAAGAAGGGAAATGTGAGTCTCAATATTTCGGAAACTGTCTGCAGATGCGGTCACACGGCATTCCCGTGCAGGAATCCCAGTTAGTGCCGATGCAAGAAGTACACACCAGTTGAAAACAAAGGAAGGAAAGGTGCATAAAGTGCGTGGACATATGGTGTCAGGAAGAACTACGCTTGGAGCTGGTAAAATTGTTGTTTTTTAAAACACGACCGGTTTCGCAGCTATAAGCCGCATCATCAGGTAAACCTACGTGGTAAAAAGCAAACTACGGTGTCACCACATTTTGTGGATATTAAAATTAGTAAAGGAATGTCTAAAATGTACTCACAACGTCAAAAGATCATAGGTGCACCCACCGCTCCTAGTCAAAATTTACTATTCAGAGAATATTGTCAAATCTATGGCGAGCGAAAGGTAACAAGAAGTGCCCCATTCTATAAAATTTGCCTGCATTTAAAAAGGAAGAATAAAATATTTTATAATGAGCGGACTATTATTATTTTTTTAAATAAAGGCTGGATTGGCGATAAGGAATTTTCTCTACTAACATGATTAGTCGGGACACACGCAAATTACAACGTGGAAATAATCACGTGGTAGTGTCTTACCAGTATGACAGCAGGGCAGCTCAGTGCAGGGCAAGGCAAAAGCAACCCGCACGAACGACAAAGAGAGACTAGCCGGCTGGCTAGACGGACAGTGTGACGTCATATACTTATCACCCAGGAAAGGTGCGTCGCTACCTTTACAAGCGAGAATAGTACAGATGCAGGCAAATTTTAAAGAATGGGCCCTTCTTCTTTACCTTTATCTCGTGTAGTATTGACGATGTTCTCTGGATAGAGAATCTTGACGAGGTGCGATGGGTACACCTCTGGTCTTTTAACATTGTGAATATATTTTAGACATTCCTTTACTAATTTTAATATCTGTAAAATGTGGTGACACTGTACTTTGCTGTTTACTGCGTAGATTCACCTGACGATACGGCTTAAAGCCGCGAAACCCGTCGTGTTTTACTAAACAAGAATTTTACCAGCCGTAAGCGGAGTTCTTCCTAACACCACTCCGTTCAACAGCTGCGGTTGCTCGGAATACACAATAGTGCGTGGATATAGCCAAACGCGAAAACATCTGAGCACAATGTAGCTACAGTCGAGACTGTGTAAGATGACTCCTGTCAGCTCGCTGCGCTGTTGCCAACTTGCAACTGCGAAGCACTGACGGCTGCAGGCGAAAACAGTAGTCGTCTACAGAGGTTTGACTACACTGAGAAGCTGCCATAGGCACGATTACAAAATCGCGTTACGTTATTGGTTGACGCAGACCCACGAAGCTGCCTCTCCCAGCCCACTGCAACTTTCAGGGATCAACTTACACCGACTCAACTACAGGAAAATAACTTAACAGGTGGTTACCCGAATACGTCCAAATCTAAACGCCATATTTGTACTGAATGTTTTGATAAACGTCATTAAAAATACATTTGTTTTTTAACCTAGATACTGCCGTTCCCATGCACTGATGTCTCCAACACGAAAAGTGGACTGTCAGTCCCCACCGACTGGCTTCATCGAGAAGAAAAGTACCGTGTCAGGCATGGGGGACTGACGGAATGGGGAATAAATGGATGACATTCTGGATGTAATGTAGCATGTTCAACTCAGGTGAAAAGGTAGGCAAAGAGAGTTACAAATTTGACACTGTCGATTAAGTGTTCAGCATAATGTCCCGGTGGCCTTGAGAGTCGCGCAGTTTTGACCTTGGGCACTTTCTCGAGCCATTGCGAGTCCACCGCCCTCGTCTTGAGCATGCTGTGCTGGTAGCATAGTGCTCCCGTTGTAGGCGCTTCCCAGAAGCACAGTGCTGACTTGCTAAACAACGACACCGTTCAAGACAAAGACAGACACAGAGTGAAAAACTTTCAGTACAAAAACACTTAACAAGAAAAATGGCTAACATGAGACGGTGTTATGGTCCTTCAAGTACAACGGCAGAGACGTCAGAAGGAAATCAAACTCCTGTTTCGATTAAAACAATGATAGAGCTGCATAAGGCACTTACTGAAAAAGTCTAAAACTGAAATCTGTAAATAGTTTGGCACTGATAAATCTACAGCGCCGATAATTAAAATCAGATTCAAATTACAGCTTTGTTTGAGCGCAATATGTACGAACCCAAGGGAAATAATACGAAAACGGCTGAACATAAAGACGTAGAGAATGCAACGCAACATAACGCATGTTGCTCAAACAAGTGAGGCTTCAGAATGTACTCATATCAAGATTTTTGTTTCTGGAAAGAGTTGGTGAACTTCCAGAACAAATGGTTATTGAATATTCTGCAAGTCAAGCTAGTCGGAATGATTCTAAAAAAGAAACGGTACGTTTGCGGAGAAGCTTACGAATTATTAGTTGTTGCACGAGCTGCAGACGGTGCGGTGTGAAGTGTAACCGCCATTGGAAAATCTTCCACACAGTTTCCAGCGGTATTCCAAGTTCGTCGCTTGCGCGGACCGTTGATTTTTTGGTCCAAATGTGTTTGAGTTTCTAAGGGACCAAACTGTTGAGGTCATCGGTCCCTAGACTTACACACTACTTAAACTAACTTATGTTAAGAACAACAGACACACCCACGCCCGGGGGAGGACTCGAACCTCCGACGGGAGGGATTTTTTGGACTGTGGCGAAACTTTCCCTCTCCACGGTTGCATGTGGCCCACTTGGTCGACAAGTTCTTTTCTGTTCACAGAGAAAACCAGTGCCCCTAAATTGTAGACATCTACGCACAATGCTCTGTTAATATGCCGGTTCTTTTCCGCAATTCCTACTGAATGCACGCAACACTGTCGTAGCAGATAAATCTCTTGCGTATTCCAAAACATAAAAACTCTTTTTTTGCTTTGTCACCATTTTATCAAGACACTGGACTCGTACGTCAGCTGATGGGCAGGACTAAAACTTGTGCGGTAGCGTTCTCGCTTCCCACGCCCGGATTCCCGGGATCGATTCCCGGCGGGGTCAGGGATTTTCTCTGCCCCGTGATGGCTGGGTGTTGTGTGCTGTCCTTAGGTTAGTTAGGTTTAAGTCGTTCTAAGTTCTACGGGACTGATGACCATAGATGTTAAGTTCCATAGTGCTCAGAGCCATTTGAACCATTTGAACTAAAACTTGATGAGCTTACGGTTCTATTCAGTCATCAATCATATCTCTACATGTAATACTTTGGCAAATATATAACTTTGAAAAAATGAGTCATTTATAGTACCCGTATGTTATGTATATGACTGCTTGCAGTGATTTTTCTGCAACCGTTTAATCACACAATAAGGGGTAGAACTCCGAAAGCGAATGAATAATTTATACCAGGCCCGTTGGTTGGTGGCAGAATGATCGTTCCCTAGTCTGTCGCAAGCGCGGATCCTCTAAACTTTCTCAATAGTTAGTGAAGCCTCACATTGTCAGGAAGGTGGCAGGGGTCTTAATGTAAGTTACTGACTAGGTTCTGTTGCGTTCAACAACCGTCTTCAGATCGCGCAAATCGTAAAAACGAGCTGAACATGCATTAAAAACATCATCACCACCAACAGTCATGCAATGACATGCATTCGTATTATGGGCCAACAAGACTAGGACAGTATGCTGTTAATACCATCATCGAGAGCGAGCAAAGCTACACTTCTGGCGATTAAAATTGCTACACCACGAAGATGACGTGCTGCAGACGCGAAATTTAACCGACAGGAAGAAGATGCTGTGATATGCAAATGATTACCTTTTCAGAGCATTCACAAAAGGTTGGCGCCGGTGGCGACACCTACAACGTGCTGACATGAGGAAAGTTTCCAACCGATTTCTGATACACAAACAGCAGTTGATCGGCGTTACCTGGTGAAACGTTGTTGTGATGCCTCGTGTAAGGAGGAGAAATGCGTACCATCAAGTTTCCGACTTTGATAAAGGTCGGATTGTAGCCTATCCCGATTGCGGTTTATCGTATCGCGACACTGCTGCTCGCGTTGGTCGAGATCCAATGACTCTTAGCAGAATATGGAATCGCTGGGTTCAGGAGGGTAATACGGAACGCAGTGCTAGATCCCAACGGCCTCGGATCACTAGCAGTCGAGATGACAGGCATCTTATCCGCATGGCTGTAAAGGATCGTGCAGCCACGTCTCGATCCCTAAGTCAACAGATGGGGACGTTTGCAAGACAACAACCATCTGCACGAACAGTTCGACGACGTTTGCAGAAGCATGGACTATCAGCACGGAAACCATGGCTGTGGTTACCCTTGGCGCTGTATCACAGACAGGAGCGCCAGCGATGGTGTACTCATCGACGAACTTGGGAGCACGAATGGCAAACGTCATTTTTTCGGATGAATCCAGGTTCTGTTTACAGCATCATGATGGTCGCATCCGTGTTTGGCGACATCGCATATCACCCGGCGTGATGGTATGGGGTGCCATTGGTTACACGTCTCGGTCTCCTCTTGTTCGCATTGACGGCACTTTCAACAGTGGATGGTACATTTCAGATGTATTACGACCCATGGCTCTACCCTTCATTTGATCCTTGCGAAACCCTACATTTCAGCAGGATAATGCACGACCGCATGTTGCAGGTTCTGTATGGGCCTTTCTGGATACAGAAAATGTTCGACTGCTGCCCTGGCCAGCACATTCTCCAGATCTCTCACCAAGTGAAAACGTTTGGTCAATGGTGGCCGAGCAACTGGCTCGTCACAATACGCCAGTAACTACTCTTGATGAACTGTGGTATCGTGTTGAAGCTGCATGGGCAGCTGTACCTGTACCCGCCATCCAAGCTCTGTTTGACTCAATGCCCAGGCGTATCAAGGCCGTTACTATTGCCAGAGGTGGTTGTTCTGGGTACTGATTTCTCAGGATCTATGCACCCATATTGCGTGAAAATGTAATCACCTGTCAGTTCTAGTATAATATATTTGTGCAATGAATACCCGTTTATCATCTGCATTTCTTCTTGGTGTAGCAATTTTAATGGCCAGTAGTGTATGTCTGCGATGAACACTCGCCGCCCACGACAACGTGCTTTAGAAGCCAGAACCAAATCCTCGATTCACGGCCGAACAATACTGTACTTCCTGCTCGGCTGCTTGAAGCTGCCTGCTTGTCAAAGTGACGAGAGCAGAGTGCAGCCTGCCAGAACATTCCTCGCTAATCTCGGCACGCGGTGTCTGCTGGCGCTGCACACGGGTTGCTATCGCGGTGGGCGGGAGGTGAGCAAACTCTCTGAAGGATTCTTTTTTTTTCAGTAGTGTTGAGTAACATCTCCGCCTATCTCACAGCGTGGGAACAGCTGGCGAGATTGGAACGCGTACGGTCATGTGAAGGCTGTCGGCTCGCTGATAAGCCGCCATGTTAAGTAACAGAGATTCGCCAGAGGCTCGACTGAGGGGCGTGGCGATAAGGATTCCACGGCCACGGGCAGTGACTCGCCCGCATCCGTCGTCCCAGGCTTTCGGCCCGCGCGCACTAGCGGCGGGTATAACGTCTTAAGTACCTCCTCAAAACAACCAAATAACACGGTTAATTACACTACTGGCCATTAAAATTGCTGCACCAAGAAGAAATGCAGATGATAAACGGGTATTCGTTGGACAAATATATTATACTAGAGCTGATTACATTTTCACGCAATTTGGGTGCATGGATCCTGAGAAACAGGACCCAGAACAACCACCTCTGGCCGTAGTAACAGCCTTGATACGCTTGAGCATTGAGTCAAACAGAGCTTGGATGGCGTGTACAGGTACAGCTGCCCAAGCAACTTCAACACGATACCACAGTTCATCGAGAGTAGTGACTGGCGCATTGTGACGAGCCAGTTGCTCGCCCACCATTGACCAGACGTTTTCAGTTGGTGAGAGATCTGGAGAATGTGCTGGCGGCGGCAGCAGTCAAACATTTTCTGTATCCAGAAAGGCCCATACAGGACCTGCAACATGCGGTCGTGCATTATCCTGCTGAAATGTAGGGTTTCGCAGGGATCGAATGAAGGGTAGAGTCACGGGTCGCAACACATCTGAAGTGTAACGTCCACTGTTGAATGTGCAGTCAATGCGAACAAGAGGGGACCGAGACCTGTAACCAATGGCACGCGATACCATCACGCCGGGTGATACGCCAGTACAGCGATGACGAATACACGCTACCAATGTGCGTCCACCGCGATGTCGCCAAACACGGATGCGACCATCATGATGCTGTAAACAGAACCTGGATTCATCCGAAAAAATGACGTTCTGCCATTCGCGCACCCAGGTTCGTAGATGAGTACACCATCGCAGGTGCTCCTGTCTGTGACGCAGCGTCAAGGATAACCGCAGCCATGGTCTCCGAGCTGATAGTCCATGCTGCTGCAAACGTCGTCGAACTGTTCGTGCAGATGGTTGTTGTCTTGCAAACGTCCCCATCTGTTGACTCAGGGGTCGAGACGTGGCTGCACGATCCGTTACAGCCATGCGGATAAGATGCCTGTCATCTGGACTGCTAGTGATACGGGGCTGTTGGGATCCAGCATGGCGTATTACCCTCCTGAACCCACCGATTCCATATTCTGCTAACAGTCATTCGATCTCGACCAACGCGAGCAGCAATGTCGCGATACGATACACCGCAATCGCGATAGGCTACAATTAGACCTTTATCAAAGTCGGAAACGTAATGGTACGGATTTCTCCTCCTTACACGAGGCATTACAACAACGTTTCACCAGTCAACGCCGGTCAACTGCTGTTTGTGTATGAGAAATCGGTTGGAAACTTTCCTCATGTCAGCACGTTGTAGGCGTCGCCACCGGCGCCAACCTTGTGTGAATGCTCTGAAAAGCTTATCATTTCCATATCACAGCATCTTCTTCCTGTCGGTTAAATTTCACGTCTGTAGCACGTCACCTTCGTGTTGTAGTGTATTTGTTTGTTTCGAGGTAATTGTGCAGTTCTGCTACACACGAAATCTTCGCTCCACAGTACATTTGTACACCGCTAGAGGGACCAAAACGAAGGAAAGTCGAGAATCGCAAGTTAAAACCGCAATAAGTTTTGGTCTTATGTGAAACCAGTAAACGAATCGAACCCATAAGCCCAGACACTCTGTCATCATAATGACAATGAAACGGACGATGGCATACCGGCTGTCTCTCCTAAGCCTCGTCAGAAGCATTGTCTCCTGTGTTTCGGCGGATATTTGTAAATTTCGTTCTTGCAGTGTGTAGCTGGAGCCAGCCCAAACAATTACTGCTCGTCACGCCTTTCATGTAACGAAATGAGCGTATGGCATTGTTGGCCGGGAGGCCCCATTCGGGGGAGTTCGGCCGCCGTATGGCTAGTCCTTCTTAGGTGACGCCACATCGGCAACTTGCGAGTCAATGATGATGAAAATAAGGATACACAACACCCAGTCCCCTGCCGGCAATCGAACCCGGGCCCCCTGCGTGGCAGGCGGTAACGCTACCGCTACGGAGGCAGACACGCCTTTTGATGTGAAGCCTAATGACAACAGACAACAGACAGCGCTACAGAGAAAATTATTTTGAAATCGGAGTTTTCCGTGTCCATTCGATAGTGCGCTCCCAAATTAGTCTAGTCCAATATTCGTTTTATCGACGTGTATTAAAGGTGACAGTAAAACGCGAAGAATAAACAGAGATTCAGTAGAGCTACGTGCTTGGCGGTGGCAGTTGGCGCGCGCCAGGGCAGTGCTGTCACTGCTGGATTACTGGTTATTCTTCGAACTTTACTGTCTCTGTTAATACACGTAGATTGAAAAATTATCGCACTAGACTAATATGGTACTAATCTGTTTGTAACGGGAAATTTTCCGTCGGCATTAGGCATCGCATGAAAGACATAAAAAAAGCACCCCGTCTTCAGGTCACAAGTGGCCCATCGGGACCATCCGACCGCCGTGTCATCCTCAGGTGAGGACGCGGATAGGAGGGGCGTGTGGTCAGCACACCGCACTCCCGGTCGATAATATGGTTTTCTTTGACCGGAACCGCTACTATTCGGCCGAGTAGCTCCTCAGTTGGCATCACGAGGCTGAGTGCACCCCGAAAAATTGGCAACAGAGCATGGTGGCCCGGATGGTCACCCATCCAAGTACGGGCCACGCCCGACAGCGCTTAACTTCGGTGATCTGACGGGAATCGGTGTCTCCACTGCGGCAAGGCCGTTGCCGCATGAAAGACGTGATACGCACTATTTGTTTGGGCTGGCTGCAGTTACACAATGCGACAATGAAATTGTAAACATCTGCTGAAACACCAGAGAAAATGCACCTGACGACTCTTAAAAATGGTTCAAATGGCTCTAAGCACCATGGGACTTAACATCTGAGGTCATCAGTCTCCTAGACTTAGAACCACTTTAACCTAACTAACCTAGAAACATCACACACATCCATTCCCGAGGCAGCAGTCGAACAGGCGACCGTAGCAGCCGCATGGGTCCCGACTGATCGCCTAGAATCGCTCGACCACAGCGGCCTGCACGACTCTTACATTAAACACCATGTATACCGAGTGGCTATAATTACGGTGCAGCTACTCATAGAAGTCCAGTGCGTGCAGTAATTATAGTATGGCAGTGGAACTTGGTATGTATCCTTATGCGTTAATGCAGAATCGATTTACACCGGAAAAAAGTTAGTTCCACTTTGGGCACCAGATGCAAACCTAGCGCTATGAATTCGAGAGGACGTATAGAAATGGGTCAGGAACGGGACGTGGCAGAAAATGTGAAACAGGTGAGGAAGGGATAATGTTACTTTTATTATTAATCGTCGCTTCAACATGCATCGGTGAAACGACGTGATCAACAGTTGCTCGCAGCAGTTCCGGTGGAATCTGAGAAACATGCTCCTGTATAATTGCCTTCAGATCAGGTAGAGGTCGAACGTGTCCCTGGTAAACGTGTTCTTCTAGATATCCACAGAGCCATGTCACATGGATTCAGATCAGGTGATCTCGCAGGCCATCTGTCTGGTAAACCTTTTGAGATAACGTGTTCGTGAAATTTTGCATTAAGCAGATCTTTCACTGGGCGAGTGGCGTGAGGTATTTCCGCATCTTGCATGAAATCAGTGGTTTCCACACAGTTGTGTTCTTCCAAAGCGGGTATCACTTGCTGTAGAAGAGAGCTCGATAACTTGTAGACGTCACTACACACCTGACAGACGGAAATCAACAACAAACAGTCACATGGCGAGCACAATGGCTCTTCGTATACAACATGCTGTTTAACAGTACCGCAAATTCGGCAAGCTCTGTATATTTAATGACCCCGTAGTGCAAATGTGCCTCATCACTCAATAGAGTATTGCCCAGCCACATGGCATCATCTTCGATCCGTGCCAGAAATCGATGGGCAAATTGAGAACGTTGGTGGGGATCAGAGGTTTCAGTTGCTGCACCGTCTGGATCTTGCACGGATACCAATAGAAGATAGGCCGCAAAACTTTCCATATTGTTGACTATGAGATGGACGATTCTCGTGACAGTGCACGAGCACTAGCTCTGCTCGGGGCACGTACTGCACTGTCAGTAACTTCTACCGAGATTCGACGTCGTCCTCTTCCAGATACAACACCAAGCTCAAGCATGTTTTCGAATTTCTTTATCACCTACTTTAAACCACTTACTGACATAGAGGCTCTCCTCAGACCTTTCAGTCGGCGATATTCTCTCAGTGCAGCACTGTAATTGCTGCAGTTTACATAAGACATTTCCACTAACAGTGCACGGTCTCTCTTTTCGACAGCCATACTGTTCACTCACGTTATGAGATTGAGACCGTGGATGCCATACTGGAGACAAACGGCGTACAGCGCTAGACTTGCACCTGGTGGCCAAAACTGGAACTAAACTTTTTCTCGCGTAAATCGATTTCGCATTAATGCATTAGCATGTCTACCAAATTTCGGTGCTATACGGTAACTGCAGCTCACACTGGATCTCCGTGAGCAGCTGCACTTTAATTGAAACCTCCCAGTTCTATAGGCCGAAGTACTAAACGCCTTTTTTCATAACGATTTCGCAGAGGAAGATCGGACTGTAGTTCCTCGTTTCAATCGTCCCACGAACGACAAAGCGACAGTTATCGAAATAAGTGACCATGAGACAGAAAACAACTGGAAGCGTTCCTAATGGTTCAAAGAAAAAAGAAAGCACAGGTCATTCCCGTTTTCAAAAAGGATTACCGAACAGACGCACAGAACTGTAGGCCTAAATTTCTGACATCGGACTGTTGTAGAATTCTCGAACATGTTTTATGCTCGTGTATTATGATATTTCCACAGACCGTAAATATCCTGTGTAGGAATCAACATGGGTTCCGAAGACAACGATCGTGTGAAACATAGCTCGCTCCGCTCGCCCATGGGCCCAGAAAGCAGTAGATACAGACGCCCAAGTAAATGTCTTGTTCCTTCACTTCCGGAAAGCGTTCGATATACACTATGTGATCAAAAGCATCTGGACGTCCCCAAAACACAGATTTTTCATATTAGGTGCATTGTGCTGCCACCTACTGCCAGGTACTCCATATCAGCGATCTCAGTAGTCATTAGACATAGTGAGAGAGCAGAATGGGGCGTTCCGCGGAACTCATGGACTTCGAACGTGGTCAGGTGATTATGTGTCACTTGTGTCAAACGTCTGTACGCGAGATTTCCACACTGCTAAACATCCCTAGGTCCACTGTTTCCGATGTGATAGTGAAGTGGAAACATGAAGGGACACGTACGGTAGAAAAGCGTACAGGCCGACCCCGTCTGTTGACTGACAGGGACAGCTAACAGTTGAAGAGGGTCGTAATGTGTAATAGGCAGACATCTATCCAGACCATCACACAGGAATTCAAAACTGCATCAGGATCCACTGCAAGTACTATGACAGTTAGGTGGGAGGTGACAAAAGTTGTATTTCATAAGCCACACATCACGCCGGTAAATGCCAAACGACGCCTCGCTTGGTGTAAGGAGCGTAAACAGTGGACGACATAACAATGGAAGAACGTGTGGAGTGACGAATCACGGTACACAATTTGGCATGGTGTGGGTATGACGAATGCCCAGTGAACGTCATCTGCCAGCGTGAGTAGTGCCAACAGTAAAATTCGGAGGCTGTGGTGTTACGGTGTGGTTGTATTTTTCATGGAGGGCGCTTGCACCCCTGGTTGTTTTGCGTGGCACTATCACAGCATAGGCCTACATTGAAATTTTAAGCACCTTCCTGCTTCCCACTGTTGTAGAGCAAATGGGGGATAACGATTGCATCTTTCAACACGTTCAAGCATCTGTTCATAATGCTCGGCCTATGGCGGAGTGGTTACACGACAATAACATCCCTGTAAAGGACTAGTCTGCACGGAGTCTTTATCTGAATCCTATAGAACACCTTTGGGACGTTTTGGAACGCCGACTTCATGCCAGGCCTCACCGACCGACATCGATACCTCTCCTCGGTGCAGCACTCCTTGAAGAAGGGCTGCCATTCCCCAATAAATCTTCCGGCACCTGATTGAATGTATGCCTGCGAGAATGGAAGCTGTCATCAAGGCTAAGGGTGGGCCAACACCATACTGAATTCCAGCATTACCGATGGAGGGCACCACGAATTTGTAAGTCATTCTCAGGCAGGTGTCCGGATACTTTTGATCACATAGTGTAGTTTCGCACTGCCGCCTAATAAACAAAATACGAGCACATGGAATATCAGACCATCTGTGAGATTGGACTGAAGGGATTCTAGCAAACAGAACACAGCTGGTCGTTCTCAACGCAGGTAAGTCTTCACACGTAAAAGCGACTTCGGACGTGTCCCAAGGGACCATTACTTTTAACGATGGATGTAAATAACATAGTAGACAACATAGGAAGTGTCATGAGGCTTTTCACTGATGATGCTGCTGTACACAGAGAAGTCGCAACGCTAGAAAATTGTAGTGAAATGCAGGAAGTCCTGCAGAGGATCGACGTTTGGTGCAGAGAGTGGCAATTGCCTTCAACGTAAACAAATATGAGGCATTGTGTATACATAGACAGAGTGTACACTGATCAGCGGGAACATTATGACCACCTACCTAATAGCCGGTGTGTCCGCCTTTGGCACGGGTAGCAGAGGCAACGCGTCGTGCCATGGAAGCAATGAGGTCTTGGTAGGTCGCTCGAGAGAGTTGGCACACCGTCTGCACACACAAGTCACTAACTTCCGTAAATTCCGGGGAGGGGGGCGATGAGGTCTGACGCCACTTTAAATCACGTCCCAGATGTGTTCGATCTGGTTCAGACCTTGCTAGCTGGAGGGGGGGAGGGGGGAGGACATCAGCTGGAACACGCCATCGTGTTCTTTGAACCACTCCATCACACTCTGGGTCTTGTGACTTGCCGTCTGGAAAGATGATCGTCATGAAGGGGTGTACGTGGTCTGCAATCATTGTACGATAATCCTTGCTCGTCATAGTACCTTGCACGAGCTCCACTGGACATATGGATGTTCACGTGAATGTTCCCTAGAAAATAATGGAGCAGCCGCCAGCTTCTCTCCATCCGGCGGTACAGGCGTCAAGGAGCTGTTCCCCTGGAAGAAAAAGGATTCGCGCCTTTCTATCAGCCTGATGAAGAAGGTATCAGGATTCATCAGATCATGCAACCCTCTGCCACAGCACCAACGTCCTGTGCCGATGGTAACGTGCCCATTTCAGTCATAGTTGCCGATGTCGTGCTGTTAACATTGACACGTGTGTGGGTCATCGACTGAATGCAGAGGACTATCGTTAGAAGTGTTTGGTGCACTGTGAGTTCAGACACACTTGTACCCTGCCCAACATTAAAGTCTGATGGTAGTTCCATCACAGTTCGCTGTCTGTCCTGTTTTACCAATCTATCCATCCTACGACGTTCGACTTCTGTAATGAAATGTGCCGGCCAACCCCACGACTTCTGGACGTGGTTTCACCTTCGTTTCGCCACGCGTTGAAGACATTACAGCAGCACTCCTCGAAGACCCGACAAGTCGTGCAGTTTCCAAAATGGTCGTACGGAGCCTCCTGGCCATCACAATCTGCCCTCGATCAAACTCGGATAGATGGCGCGTCTTCCCCATCCTACACAAGGGCAGCACGTTTACTGATACTACACACACTATGTGTGTGTCTGACTAGTAGTCATTCCTCGCCAGGCGACGCTGCTATCAGCTGAAAGAGTTTATATCGATAGCAGGTCGATGGTTATAGGGTTCTGATTGGTCAGTGTATATAACATCTTTTGCTTCACTTATTACATATATTCAGACACTTCTAATTTTTTTTTGTAAGCTTTATCACGCGTGAGTCTGTGTTAATACATATTACGGTGTTAGTCCATTGCTCTGGTCATTGACTCATCGCATGTATGAATGAAATACATGGTTTTCCTAGCGCACCGACGAACTGCCATAAAATACTAACCCAAACATTTGGTAGTTTTGAAACTTACCATAATGAGATTCTAGTGTCCTTCTACCAAAGCTTTACAAACATTTGGTATGAACAAGCGTATCAGTGAGAAATGTACTTTAAAATGATTCAAATGGCTCTGAGCACTATGGGACTTAACTTCTGAGGTCATCAGTCCCCTAGAACTTAGAACTACTTAAGCCTAACTAACCTAAGGACATCACACACACCCATCCAGAGGCAGGATTCGAACCTGCGACTGTAGCGGTCGCGCGGTTCCAGACTGTAGCGCCTGGAACCGCTCGGCCACCGCGGCCGGCGAAGTGTATTAAAAAAAAAGGTACAACATACTCGTGTATAAATAAGCAGTAGCCAAGAGGCGAAGGATGATCACCAATCTGATTGTAATTGATATACAGCCTCTCATATTAATACATCTTACCAATTCTCGGACCATCCGTTTTCATAATATATCCAAAATCGTGTTTCGACATTGTAGTGAAATTATGGGAAAGGTATGTATCAAGCATCAGTTCAGGATTTTAATTTTCGGAAGCCATTCATTTCTTTAAAAAAAGAAAGCATTCACATAGGCTGATTTCTCTATTATCTGCTAATATTTTCCTTCTGGAGTGAAAAAGTAGGAGAGTGACACTCAGTTCGACTAGTTGGCTTTCGTCCGGACTGTAGCAAAACTGTGCCGATGTGAACAACTCTGGCCCGGAAATATATTGCCGGAAACACTGACGGGTAATGGTAATTGTGGCTGATAACGTCGCTGCTTACGTAACTGCAATTCATGCGGTGCAGTATTGCCGGGCCATATTATCGCCAATATAAAATTTTTGTAAATGTACCCATGGGCCATTCGTGTTGCAGTGGGTGGTCAGCGAAAACGCGATTCCTTTTGCCTTGCCGAAACATGAACATTCAGCCAGTTATTGACTTGTATGTGGTGCTCGAAGTGTGCTAAAAGAAAACTGCGGCTTCAAAATCCAGAATTTGGCTGTAGTTGATCTACATTCTGCCAGTGCCCATAATTAATAATATTAGAGGCTTGCAGCAATATTCTGTGAGCCACGTGTGTACGATTCTGTAACGTCGTGCGGCAACCGTGCCATTCATATCTGTCACACGATAATTCAATCTAAAAGCCGCAAATTCAACTAAATACCTAGGTATTACAATTACGAACAACTTCAATTGGAAGGAACACATAGAAAATGTTATGGGGAACGCTAACCAAAGACTGCGTTTCATTGGCAGGACACTTAGAAAATGTAACAGACCTACTAAGGAGACTGCCTACACTACGTTGTCCGTCCTCTTTTAGAATACTGCTGCGCGGTGTGGGATCCTTACCAGATAGGACTGACGGAGCACATTGAGAATGTTCAAAGAAAGGCAGCACGTTTTGCATTATCGCGAAAAATGGGAGAGAGTATCACAGAAATGATACACCATTTGGGCTGGACGTATTTAAAAGAAAGGCGTTTTTCTTTACGACGGAATCTTCTCACGAAGTTCCCATCACCAACTTTCTCCCCTGAATGCGAAAATATTTTGTTGACACCGATCTACATAGGGAGAAACGATCACCACGATGAAATAAGGGAAATCATAGCTCGCACGGGAAGATATTGGTGTTCGTTCTTTCCGCGCGCTGTAAGAGATTGGAATAATAGAGAATTGTGAAGGTGGGTCGATGAACCCTCTGCCAGGCACTTAAATGTGATTTGCAGAATATCCATGTAGATGTAGATTGGAAACTTTTCTCATGTCAGCACGTTGTAGGTGTCGCCACCGGCGCCAACCTTGTGTGAATGCTCTGAAAACCTAATCATTTGCAATCACAGCATCTTCTTCCTGTCGGTTAAATTTCGCGTCTGTAGCACATCATCTTCGTGGTGCACCAATTTTAATAGCCAGTAGTGTAAAAAAAAAGAAAAAAAGAAAAAAAGTTGTCGAGACTGGGGCAGCACAGAACTCAAATTCCAATTCCAAGCTTGTAACAAGTGGTCTGGCCTTGTCTCCTAACTCTAGACGGTATCTAGTGTTATGTTTTCCACTGACGTGCAGTAAACACGGGCTCGTTCTAGATAATACTCGAAAGAGCTCACTAATGCGGCTAGGCAGATATTACACCATGTTCCGCAATTCAGAGTCGAGCTATTCGTTCAATTTTGTTCTCTTCATTCCTTGTTTAGAAGGAACGCATGAGTTTTCTGACCTTGCACCATTATTTCGCATTAAATATCATACCTGAAGATGAGCGTTTCAACTATCATAACGCGTTGTTGTTGGAAGTGAAGAACAATCTACGTGGAGAAAAGATTCACATCCAACTTTTACAACAATATTTCAAGAAGCCATTCGGGCGAGAGTAATGCAATATCAAATAGTTGTTCCGCGTGCCGAAAAAGCCAAACTCTGCAATTCGGTGCGGTGATTCCGGAATTTATGCTTAAAATCGAGAGGTCCGAGAAGCAAGTAAATGACCCAGCCACGATATTGGGAAATAACGATGTCGTCATGGGAAAGGCACAGGTAACCGCAGCTATGAGTAGATTCGAGGATTACGCCAAGTCACTAAGTTGCAAAGAATGACGTCAAAGCTTCGTGCATCTGGATTCCACAGGATATGATGCAGCAAAAAGAGCAGACCAGGTATACGTATCACAAGAAGACATTTGATCTTAATAATGGAAACAGGGGCTTTTCTGGCTGCTGGAGGTGATTTAATGTACGATTAGTCTTAACCTGCTAAGTCAGACTCTGCTACTAAACGTACAGCAGTACATTGCTTTCCCTAAGCAGAAAGAAATTCTCGCCTCCCATTACTCGGAAAATAATTACGTACAGGCTTTAGGGATACATGAGGAAAATTTATCTATCCGTTTTCATTTTACTTCACAGAGGCGATCACTGTTACCCACACAAAGATCGTAAGATCGTCGACAGGCTGCATCTGCATTGAAACTACCATTTTTCCTGTGTCACGAATTCTTTTTCTTTTCCTGAAACAGGCACACACGCATAAATGATTCCTTTGAGTGTACAGATCCATTACTCTGAATAAGACTGAGAGCTTATTGTTTTGCCGATTCAGGCACATCGCTATTTTTGGAGTCTACCAATAATCACACACAGCACAGTACTTCAGTGAAACTGCGTTGCCATTCACATGGATCTGTCTATTAGAAAGCACTAAATAAGTATCATATTATTTTATTATTATTATTATCTCCTTGGAGATATGGTCTCTGCACGCAACTAAATAAAAGCTGTTTCTTTTTATGCAATAAACGCCTCGTCCTTTTCTTTAAGAAACATCCCCAGTGGTGGGTTTTTGGAATCTTTTCACCACATATTCTGGAATTATACCACGCTGTCCTGCATACACCAGTACACCTGGTTTTCAGCATTTGCGAGTACTTTCACTGTTTCTTTTTTAAACATACGTTTACTGTTTAAACACCAGCAAAATTCATTTAAAGAAATATTAAGTGGAAGTGGAATTTTTAGGTGATATGTACTCTCATACGCTGAAAAACGGACATCCAAGTGTACTTAGAACGACGAGGTAAAATTCCAGGGCGACAGTTACGCGACAAAAAGATCCCAAATAATCGCCACTGACAATGCTTTGTAAATGAAAGGAAGCGAAACGAGAGTGGCATAAAAACACAAATCCCACTGTTTAGCTGTGCAGGAGAATAGTACCTCCAAAAGGTAATATTAATAATATCAATTAAAGAAGGGATTCTAAGATGCAATACCTCTCAAAAATATAACTTTTTCCAGACAGACAGGTCAATAAATGCGTTTGGGGACATGAAATGAAGCAAAATAAGCACAGTTTGTAGCACCTTTTCGTAACGTTACTGCATTTTGCACATTTTCCCTTCTGTTTCACGCCTAAGCACCTTTTCCCCGATTTTTATCTGTATTTTTAATGGACTAGAGGTACACTATGTGATCAAAAGTATCCGGACACCTGGATGAAAGTGACTTAAAAGTCCGTGACGCCCTCCATCGGTAATGCTGCAATTCAATATGGTGTTGGCTCACCCTTAGCGTTGATGAAGCTTCCACTCTCGCAGGCATACGTTCAGTCAGGTGTTGGAAGGTTTATTGGGGAATGGCAGCCCATTCTTCACGGAGTGCTGCACTGAGGAGAGGTATCGACGTCGGTCGGTGAGGCCTGGCACGAAGTCGGCGTTCCAAAACATCCCAGAGGTGTTCTATAGGATTCAGGTCAAGACTGTGTGCAGGCCAGTCCATTACAGGGATGTTATTGTCGTGTAACCACTCCGCCACAGGCCGTTAATTATGAACAGGTGCTCCATCGCGTTGAAAGATGCAATCGCCATGCCCGAATTGCTCTTCAACAGTGGGTAGCAAGAAGGTGCTTAAAACATCATTGTAGGCCTGTGCTGCGATAGTGCCACGTAAATCAACAAGGGGTTGAAGCACCCTCCATGTAAAAGACGACCACACTATAACACCACCGCCTCCGAATTTTACTGATGGCACTACACACGCTGGCAGATGACGTTCACCTGGCATTCGCCATACCCACCCTGTGCCATCGGATCGCCACATTGTGTACCGTGATTCGTCACTCCACACAACGTTTTCCCACTGTTCAGTCGTCCAATGTTTACGCTTCTTACACCAAGCGAGGCGTCGTTTGGCATCTACCGGCGTGATGTGTGGCTTGTGAGCAGCCGATCGACCATTAAATCCAAGTTTTCTCACCTCCCGCCTAGATGTCATAGTACTTGCAGTGGATCCTGATGCAGGTTGGAATTCCTGTGTGATGGTCTGGATAGATGTCTGCCTACACACATTACGACCCTCTTCAACTGTCGGCGACCTCTGGCAGTCAACAGGCGAGGTAGCCTGTACGCTTTTGCGCTGTACGTGGCCCTTCACGTTTCCACTTCCCTATCACATCGGAAACAGGGGACCTAGGGATGTTTAGAAGTGTGGAAACCGCGCGTACGAACGTATGACACAAATGACACCCAATCACCTGACCACGTTCGAAGTCCGTGAGTTCCACGCAGAGCCTCAATCTTCTCTCTCACGATGTCTAATGACTACTGAGGTCGCTGATATGGAGTACCTGGTAATAGGTGGCAGCACGGTGCACCTAATAAGAAAAACGTATGTTACTGGGGATTTCCGGATACTTTTGATCACACAGTGTAATTTTTATCTCTTCTGGAACAGAATTTTAAGATTTTGCTTGATCAGATATCAACAATGGTCAATAAAAATTAAAATATAATTTATGGGAAGCGCCAGTAGCTATTCATACCTCAGCAACAAAGGCTAAACTCAGCAACAATAGTCAACCTCAGTAACGATGATCAACCTACAGCTGTGAAATCAAACAAAATTTATACATCGATGCTACAACAGTTGAAACCTAAATTCATTTAATTCAGCGGCTCCTCTTTGTCTACTGTGTACTGTCTTATTGGCCATGTTAGTGTTTCACCAGAACGGATTTTTGGCAACAAAATCATGCTGAAAGTTAAGAAGGTGTAGTTGTGTGCAGCAGAACGGTCATTTAGCGCCCTTAGACGTCTGAAGTAATATCTCCGATGAACAATGGGACAGAAGCGATTGAACAACTTCATGCCCACCGAGATGTTTTGGATGAATTGGATACCTGACCACTCATCAACGACTTCATATTCAGTAAGCCAGTCAGAAGATTCGGCATTTCCACCATTCTAAAGATACTCTAGCCCTAATAATGGCATTTAGAGCAATATTAAAAATCTTTATAAAATAGAGAATTAAATACATACATAATGTTAAATTTTCAGTTTCAAAATATTAGTACTAGTTTAGTACTGTATTACTATATTACTATAATACTGTATTAGTTATTTTCAAATACTTAAATATTTGTAGGGTGTAAGACCCAATTAAAACCTGCTATTTACATACTTTTTGACTGAAAGTATTAGGCATACTGTATTAACTTTATTGACTGTATTAAAGCATTAACTTTGAGATATTGCTTTTATTTCATGAACCCTAAGCCTTATTCAAAGTAATTTTAAATTAGCTATTTCACTTATTAATTTAATTGCTATCACTGTGCAGCAGCAATATTTTATGTTTTATTCTTTTAATGATAGTTTAGGATTTATTTAAATATAATTTCAGTCTTTTCAAAGCAATATATTCACTACTCTGTAATAGTCTATAAGCTTGATTATTACTGTAAATTAAATTAGCTTTTTACGAAAATACCATGCTTGTTTATATTTTGTTTCTGTTTTCATAGCCAAAAAGTGTGTCAGGCTTGTCGAGTTTCCTGGAGTGTCGAGTTATCGAGAGTCCAGTTTTCGGGGTTCTAATGTTGATCATATGGCTCTAAAATGCCTAAAAAAAACTTTAAAACTCACTATTTTTCATCTAAAATTTAAAAATTTCCCGGTCGAGACCCCCAATACGGACATCCCCAATATTTTTTATAAGCCATCGTCTCTGGTGTCAACAAGGGGAGCGGCGGGTTCAGCGGCGTTCGCGGCGCACGAGGCGGAGGGTCAATGTGGAGGCTGGCCTTGTGGCATCGCCCGCTCTGCCTGTGAGTGGACATGTGGCCGCTCCTTCAGCAAGGTCCGAGCAGGCACACGGGGGGAGGGGTTTATTAGTTATTGGGAGCTCCAACGTTAGGCGGGTGATGGAGCCCCTTAGGGAAATAGCGGAAAGGTCGGGGAAGAAGGCCAGTGTTCACTCTGCTTGCCGGGGGTCTCATCCGAGATGTGGAGGAGGCCCTGCCGGCGGCGACTGAGAGCACTGGGTGCACCCGACTGCAAATTGTTGCTCATGTCGGCACCAATGACTCCTGCCGTCTGGGTTCAGAGGTCATCCTCAGTTCATACAGGCGGTTGGCGGAGCTGGTGAAGGCGGAAAGTCTCGCTCGTGGGGTGGAATCTGAGCTAACGATTTGTAGTATCGTTCCCAGAACCGATCGCGGTCCTCTGGTTTGGAGCCGAGTGGAAGGCTTAAACCAGAGGCTCAGACGATCCTGCGGAGATTCGGGGTGCAAATTTCTCGACCTCCGCTATCGGGTGGAGAAATGTAGGATCCCCCTGAATAGGTCAGGCGTGCACTACTCGCAGGAAGCTGCTACAAGGGTAGCGGAGTACGTGTGGAGTGCACATGTGGATTTTTTAGGTTAGAAAATACCCTCCCTAGGCCCGACAAGACGCCCCCTGAGACGCGGAAAGGTAGTAGTAGGCTAAACGCAACAGGGAATAACAATATTGATGTGGTAATAGTA
This sequence comes from Schistocerca serialis cubense, assembly GCF_023864345.2. Taxonomy (NCBI): domain Eukaryota; kingdom Metazoa; phylum Arthropoda; class Insecta; order Orthoptera; family Acrididae; genus Schistocerca; species Schistocerca serialis. The sequence goes on along the minus strand of NC_064639.1, from coordinate 256,296,659 downwards.
AACTGCAGGAGCGTCTATAGAAAGGTCCCAGAACTGCTTTCATTAATAAACGGTCACAATGCCCACATAGTACTAGGGACAGAAAGTTGGCTGAAACCAGACGTAAACAGTAATGAAATTCTAAAGTCAGATTGGAATGTATACCGCAGAGACAGGCTGGACAGTGAAGGGGGAGGCGTGTTTATAGCGATAAAAAGTGCAATAGTATCGAAGGAAATTGACGGAGATCCGAAATGTGAAATAATTTGGGTGAAGGTCACGGTTAAAGCAGGCTCAAACATGGTAATTGGATGTCTCTATAGGCCCCCTGGCTCAGCAGCTGTTGTGGCAGAGCACCTGAAGGAAAATTTGGAAAACATTTCTAATAGATTTCCCCGCCACGTTATAGTTCTGGGTGCAGATTTTAATTTGCCGGATATAGACTGGGAGACTCAAACGTTCATAATGGGTGGCAGGGACAAAGAATCTAGTGAAATTTTTTAAAGTGCTTTATCTGAAAACTACCTTGAGCAGTTAAACAGAGAACCGACTCGTGGCGATAACATATTAGACCTTCTGGTGACAAACAGACCCGAACTATTTGAAACAGTTAACGCAGACACAGGGAATCAGCGATCATAAATCGGTTACTGCATCGATGATTTCAGCCGCAAATAGAAATATCAAAATAGGTAGGAAGATTTTTCTGTTTCGCAAAAGTGACAAAAAGCAGATTTCAGAGTACTTGACGGCTCAATACAAAAGTTTTGTCTCAAGTGCAGATAGTGTTGAGGATCAGTGGACGAAGTTCAAAATCATCGAACAATATGCATTAGATGAGTATGTGCCAAGCAAGATCGAAAGAGATGGAAAAGAGCCACAGTGGTACAACAAACGAGTTAGAAGACTGCTGCGGAAGCAAAGGGAACTTCACAGCAAACATAAATATAGCCAAAGCCTTGCAAACAAACAAAAATTACGCGAAGCGAAATGTAGTGTGAGGAGGGCTACGCGAGAGGCGTTCAATGAATTCGAAAGTAAAGTTCTATGTGCTGACTTGGCAGAAAATCCTAAGAAATTTTGGTCTTATGTCAAAGCGGTAGGTAGTGACCAAAATGGTACTGAAACAGAGGATGACAGACTAGAGCCCGAAATACTAAATGTCTTTTTCCTAAGCTGTTTCATAGAGGAAGACTGCACTGTAGTTCCTTCTCTAGATTGTCGCACAGATGGTAGATATTGAAATAGACGACAGAGGGATAGAGAAACAATTAAAATCGCTCAAAAGAGGAAAGGCCGCTGGACCTGATGGGGTACCAGTTCGATTTTACAGAGTACGCGAAGGAACTTCCCCCCTTCTTGCAGCGGTGTACCGTAGGTCTCTAGAAGAGCGTAGCGTTCCAAAGGATTGGAAAAGGGCACAGGTCATCCCCGTTTTCAAGAAGGGATGTCGAACAGATGTACAGAACTATAGACCTATATCTCTAACGTCGATCAGTTGTAGAATTTTGGAACACGTATTATGTTCGAGTATAACGACTTTTATGGAGACTAGAAATTTACTCTGTAGGAATGAGCATGGGTTTCGAAAAAGACGATCGTGTGAAACCCAGCTCCCGCTATTCGTCCACGAGACTCAGAGGGCCATAGACACGAGTTCCCAGGTAGATGCAGTGTTTCTTGACTTCCGCAAGGCGTTTGATACAGTTCCTCCAGTCGCTTAATGAACATAGTAAGAGCATATGGACTATCAGACCAATTGTGTGATTGGATTGAAGAGTTCCTAGATAACAGAACGCAGCATGTCATTCTCAATGGAGAGAAGTCTTCCGAAGTAAGAGTGATTTCAGGTGTGCCGCAGGGGAGTGTCGTAGGACCGTTGCTATTCACAATATACATAAATGACCTTGTGGATAACATCGGAAGTTCACTGAGGCTTTTTGCGGATAATGCTGTGGTGTATCGAGAGGTTGTAACAATGGAAATTTGTACTGAAATGCAGGAGGATCTGCAACGAATTGACGCATGGTGCAGGGAATGGCAATTGAATCTCAATGTAGACAAGTGTAATGTGCTGCGAATACGTAGAAAGAAAGATCCCTTATCATTTAGCTACCGTATAGCAGGTCAGCAACTGGAAGCAGTTAATTCCATAAATTATCTGGGAGTGCCTTAAAATGGAATGATCATATAAAGTTGATCGTCGGTAAAGCAGATGCCAGACTGAGATTCATTGGAAGAATCCTAAGGAAATGCAATCCGAAAACAACGGAAGTAGGTTACAGTACACTTGTTCGCCCACTGCTTGAATACTGCTCACCAGTGTGGGATCCGTACCAGATAGGGTTGCTAGAAGAGATAGAGAAGATCCAATGGAGAGGAGCGCCCTTCGTTACAGGATCATTTAGTAATCGCGAAAGCGTTACAGAGATGACAGATAATCTCCAGTGGAAGACTCTGCAGGAGAGACGCCCAGTAGCTCGGTACGGGCTTTTGTTGAAGTTTCGAGAGCGTAACTTCACCGAGGAGTCAAACAGTATATTGCTCCCTCCTACGTATATCTCGCGAAGAAACCATGGGAATAAAATCAGAGAGATTAGAGCCCACACATAGGCATACCGACAATCCTTCTTTCCACGAACAATACGAGACTGGAATAGAAGGGAGAACCGATAGAGGTACTCAAGGTTACCTCCGCCACACACCGTCAGGTGACTTGCGGAGTATGGATGTAGATGTAGAGTAGATGTAGATTGTAACGAGAACAATCTCTGTAGACGATAGTGTTATGCAAGTTCGTTGTAACGCACAGCAGACCAGAATGGAGCCCAACATTTACAAGAAGAGTCCGTGCAGGCTACGGTAGTCGATGTGCAGAGACCAATTTTCGTCCAGCGCGCTGGGCGAGTTCATTCATTTGTTTGGAAGGAGAGGTCAACAATGTCTGCCCCCTTTCAGCCGGTCGCGATGATCGAATCGGGGTGCACTCTCTGCAGTCTTCCTTTAATGAGTTTTCGGAAACTACTGGGTACAAATATTTCATTTTTGCGTTACTTATAGCTTTATACGTCAGTTTCAAGATGATGTGCCAATCATTTCGTTAATGATCATAATTACTGTGATATTTGCTTAGAAGTAAGACACTGAGCGAAATTCTCGAAAGGTTGCAATGAAACATAGGGGGCGCTATGGTTTTGCGTTTGGTGCATATTAAATAATATGTTGTTCCGTATGAAATTTAGCTAACATATTGAATTTTTCTTCACATTTGGGTGGAGGCCTCCGTCACAAATCTCGAGAAAACTGATCTGATGTAGCGCATTCATTTGCGATCGCGCGAGCCAATGATAAACCCAGAATGAAGTATTCACAACATTCCTCACATTTCAAAACCAGTCTGAGATATCTAAATGATATTTTGTCAAATGATAGCACACAAAGAGGAGAATATTTTGCCATATGGTCATTATGCAAAACTTCACTATCTACAATGTTATTCCAGTAATTACGGACTTTTTTGGTGAAAGAATGTAATTTTTAAGGGCCATCGATAGCTGATGAAACGAGAAATGCTGTGGATTGTGGAACAACATAACTGAGGACATTACACGTTTATTTTCGTACTAAAGATGTACTTACTAACCTTACTTTTCTTCATTTCCTGACTTAATAAACCACTGTTTCAGAATTCTCTCGCAACTGCGATACCACAACATGGTAGTGAGGTGACACTGTAAACCCCGCTGTCTTTTGGCAAAAGAAGCAAATTTTAACATGGCAACAAGAGAAATGTCTAGGTTGTACTCATGACGCTTCGCTGAAAGCTACAAATGGTTAACAAGCAAGGCGAAAAAAATTGCTGCTTTTGTTGCATTTTTGGCGGAATTCTTTTTAGATACTAACAAAAGCGGAGGTGGCGTTTTTGAATGGTCTCCATGCAAGTGTGGGTGTGGAGGGCCTCCACTTAATATTGTGGAGGCTTCAATTTAGAGCAGCACTCAGCATTTCCCCCACCACTACTGCTCTCCCCATGCTTGCCCTCCCGACTGCGTTTCTACCGGCCATGTTATCCTTCACGGCCTCTACTTGTGTACTACTTGTTCACTTTATGAAGAGTTACAGCGCAGTGGCTGATGGGAAAATCTCTTCCAATAGAAACATGTCTTCGGACTGATATTCCCTTGTTTCTTATCACTACCAACTTTAGCTTTCAATAACTTGAAAGTTTAAACCATTTCAAATTCAGTTATGTATAACATCTCTGTGATCTCCGAATTTCGTGTGTCATGTCAGCTTTCACTTAAGAGTATGTAGATGCACTGAAATCCCTATGTTAATGTCTTAAAAATCTGTAAAAAGAATCGATGCTCCTGCTTATGAGTTAAATAAAGTAAAATAGAAATTATGTGTTTCATATATACTGGTAACTGGAGACATTTTGTAAAAGAAATGTTCTTTATATGTGTAGTCAGACTAAACCTAGCAACAAAGATAATGGAATTTCGTAGGTATAACCTTGTGTGCTTTACTTTCCCTACTCTTAGCACTAGAAACGTGCGACAAATCCTTGAATGTAAAAGTTGTAATGGCTCTGAGCACTATGGGACTTAACATCTATGGTCATCAGTCCCCTAGAACTTAGAACTACTTAAACCTAACTAACCTAAGGACAGCACACAACACCCAGCCATCACGAGGCAGAGAAAATCCCTGACCCCGCCGGGAATCGAACCCGGGAACCCGGGCGTGGGAAGCGAGGACGCTACCGCACGACCACGAGATGCGGGCGTAAAAGTTGTAAACTATGTCAAAGTTGCAATGAAAGTTCTAATAATTATTCATTAAACATAAATGTGGATTCCAATTCACTAAAGTAGTGAAGCAATATATCTTTAAAACAAAGTAAGTTATTTGTAGTTAAAGAAAGAAAACTGGAGAGATCTGATTATGATACACATTTTCGACGGCTGAAGACGCTGAACTTCCGCATGTAGTGGACGTTTTGTTCGCCAAAATGCCACACATGACCAATTGGCACGAATCACATATATCTCTATTTTACTTCACTTAACTCACAAGTAGATACGAAAAGAATTGCTTGTTTAAAAAGAGATTAATTTTCTCGTTTTTTCTGTTGTAGCACCTGAAGATGGCCAACGAAGGCCGAAATGGTAATGATTGTATCTTATAATGTGACTGTGTTTGAAACAAAGAGGTCCACAATATTCTTCAAACAGTCGAAAATTCACACAATATTTTGTCAATGATCGATTACTTGTACTGCTTTAAAAATACACTGTTGTGAAAAACTTAAGGACTGTTACGTCAGATGGCCACTTGTTACGACTGATGCAGTACTTGTTAGCAGACACAGTGGCTGCGCCGAAGACTGAGACGGCGTGGAGTTTTACAATTATTTATTGAGCTTTTTTTACAATTTCTCCTTCGTCGTCGCTGCCCAGCCCTGCGGATCCTTCCGCCTGGCTGCTGCTGTGTAGATTCTCCGACAATGCGCGCAATGCGCACCACCAGTGCTCCGCTGAAGTCAGGATGCCCTGTAGTTGAGATGAACTCGTCGCCGTTTGCCAGCCCAGTATGGCACTGGACTCGCATTCGGGAGGGCGACGGTTCAATCCCGCGTCCGGCCATCCTGATTTAGGTTTTCCGTGATTTCCCTAAATCACTCCAGGCAAATGCCGGGATGGTTCCTCTGAAAGGGCACGGCCGACTTCCTTCCCAATCCTTTCCTAATCCGATGAGACCGATGACCACGCTGTCTAGTCTCCTTCCCCAAACCAACCAACCAACCCAGTATGGCACCCCCACGGAGCCGCGTCGCCGTGAGGTCAGCTGCCGACGCCTGCTGCACGGCGGCTGGAAAGCCATCAGTCGCGATGTCCGCGAGGTCCCGTCATGGACGGACCACGCGCCGTGGGGTCGGGTTGCCGTGGGGTCCGGGCGTCAGTCCCCGGCGGCGCCTGTACCCAAGACCGCGCTGCGGCCGGTCCTGCTGGAAGTTCTCGCTGTAGTCAGTCAGCCATGGTGCCGACCGGACTCGGGCCGACCCCAAGAGCTGGCGGCGAACGGGTGACTCCTGCGAGCTGGAACAGACTTCCGGAATCGTCACCTACGATGATTGAACATTCGGACACGGACCACGTCCGTCCTCAGATCCGAACTGCTTCCTAATGGCTTGTGTCCGTTGCTGCCTGTGCTCCACTATTTATATCCGGAAGGAGGACGTTTTCTACCCTCCGTGGAAGCTTCTTGTTATTACTCCCGCAGTATATTGCAGCGTATCTTAGCGTGCTGTCCTCACTTCACTTACTCAGCACTCTCCAGGCTTCGCCCGGCGCTCGGTCTGCGTGCTTCCTTGCGTCAGCCGGTTGGTAGACGGCAACTGTCAGCAAGGATATCTGTGCCGCGATTACTCCGCAATGACGCGATCGCTGGCTGCCTCTGTTTTGCCATTCTCCACTGCGTGAAGCCACGCTTACTAAATGTAGCCGCAACAGGACTCATGTAACTTCCGCATGATGTGTCAATGCGAAGTGACATACCTTAATAAAACTTGGAACACTCTAACAGAAAGAACCACTACAGTGTAGAAAGAGATATGCAATGAGGTGAACAGAAGTGTCACTTCTATTCAAGTACAACAATTACACCGAAGTGACAGCGATTTATGATGGTCCCCTGGCCATTACAAACGGTGGGACGTGGCTCTCAATAGTGTGCTTGATTACTACGGACAGCAATGTATGTTCTGCAGCGTGCTCACATGCTAACCACAGCCCTACGGGTTTCTTGTGGTAGGGCGTTACATCTTTCCACCACTGCTGGATGATCGCTGGTGCTTTGGGTGTGCTGCAATACGTTTCACCAAAGCGTCTCACACATGCTCGATGCGAATCCGAGGAGTAGGCACACCAGTCCGTTCATGGGATACTCTTTCCAAGAGCTCTTTCACCTGCGCAGTTAGACGGGGTCGCACATTATCATCCATAAAAATAAATTCGAGGCCGAAAACAGTCTAGGAAAGACGCACATAGGGAAGAAGTACAGTGAACAAAAACATTGACAAGCGAGTGTATCGTTTTCAAAGACCATACAGCATTATGCCTGCCTATACCAAAACGATCAGTTTCGGCAATGTTCCTGGTATCCCCATATCGTGAGAGATGGAAACACGCAATGCAGCCAGGAACAATGTCGAACATGGTCGTTTTGGTGGTTTTGTTTTTATGATGGAGGAGTCATAATGTTGCATGGGTGTCCTGACCTCCAAATATCTGAACGTGGCACATTCACTGGCCAACGTTACTGTAACACTGCATTTCTTCGCCATATGCGTCTTTTTTTGGGTCTATTCGGCTCTGACTTCATTTTTATGGATGACAATGGGCAACCGCATAGAACTTCACAGATGAAGGGGATATTAAGCAAGTGGACTAGCCTGCCCATTACCTCGACTTAAATCCCATTGAGCACGTGTGGTGTGCGTGAGGAAACGTGTTGCTGCAGCATGTCCACATGCGCCAACAACCATCCAGTGGTGAAGGAATGGAACGCCCTACCACCAGAACTCCTTACCAACTTTGCGGTCAGTATGGCAGCACACTGTAGATCTTGCATTACTGTCCGTGGTTATCACAAAGCTTATTAAGAACCATGAGCCGTGCTCACTCCCAACTACGCGTTTTCGTGAACTTCGCTGTCTATCTGTGTTTGGTTTCCCGCCCTTGTTGGGGTTACGTCGTGGTTCTTCTTCCTTCTACGTGTGGCAGCAGTGATCTGAATCGATATTTGCGCCATGTACCATCTTTGGTTTGGTACATATAGTTTCTGGCTACGGGGTCTGCAGGCAGTCGGTCGGTTGTTGCGGACGAGGGAAGTTATATCCACGCGGTGCAGTCGGCTAGGTCCGCTGGCAGCCCCTGCACAGTGTCGGAGCGTGTGTCGAGCTGTCCGATTGCTACGAGCTTCGTGGTTCACCGACCCAGGACGTCAAAGTTGAGTAGTAGTTTCAACTACCCAAGCCACGTCCATTAATGTTGTGGTGGTTCGTTTCGCTGGTTTGCTGTTGGGAAGGTTTTCCTGTGAGCAACACCGAGTGTTTCTACTGCTGAAATTTAGCCGCCCTGCGGTGCAGTTAACTATTTGTTTGACTACAAATCGAGTGCACCACAGGAATTATCTGCCTTGTGGCCATTAGTGTTCTGGTTACCTGCCCTGGGCACTGACGTAAATTCAGGCAATGTTCTTTTGGGAGCAGTTAATTATCTTACCGTGTTTCAAATTTAAGTGTACCAGCGGAATTTTCTACCTAGTGGCCGTTAGTGTTCCGGTTAGCTGCCCTGGCCACTAACGTAATTTCAGGCAGCGTTGTTTCCTCACCTGTTGCCGCTGTCCAACATGGTGTGTAATTTTGACAGCTAATACATACTAGATTGTGGATTATCACGTTGGTAACCTTTGGGTTCTTATGTACCGATTGATGGGAAGCAAGTCATTGTGTCGGTCGGTCCGTGGCTGTCCCCTGGTTGGGTTCCGACGGATCGAGTGTAGTTGGGCCGACCACCTGTCTCGCCTAAGTGAACGAGGGCAGACCGACCTCCCTTTTTTTTTTCTTAAAAAATTTTGCAGAATTAATGCTTAGATTTCTTTCAAGTTTAAACATTGCGGCCTTCTGCCTTTAAATATTGTGGAAATATATTTTAAAATTCTGAAACTTAGTTGTGGCCTTCAGCCATTTCTATTGTACCTTGCATTTGTTTGTTCTGTCTGCTTTGCGGTGATGTTTCTTTAATTGTTTTATTGCTATCTTAATTGGATTTTTATCTTATTGACGTCTTAAGATTTCTTGTTTGGAGGCCTTCAGCCGTGAAACTGTTGCATTCGGCAAAGGTCCGGCTATGTGTCGCTTTGGTTGTAAAAGTGTTATTAAATTACAATAAATTACAATTAGAAGATGAAACTGACCCCAACCTATTTGGCCCTTTCCGCAATCCTAATTACTTGTTCTGCCCAGCGGGTTTAGCGGGCGTATCAAACCTTGTCCCGCCTTTTGTAGTGTTCAGGGCAAAATCACGAATCGCGTTACTTTCAGTGTAATTATTGTCTTTGAATAAAAGTGTTATTTCTGTTCGTCTCATTGCATATTTAATTTAGTTACATTCTTTACTATGCTGTAGCAGTTATTTTTATGTTTGGAACAAGTTTATACGTAAACTTGTGTTACATGACAGTGTCATATCATACAAAAGTTACCTTAATCTTTAAAATTTTGCTCACTATTGTACAACAGTCACACGCATATAATTCTAACGATATTATTATTTTCGACTGAAAACTAATGCCAGTTAATCCCCACCCCGTCCAAAAAAAGAAAAAAACCTACGTAGTCCGACATCTTGGGGTCCGTACCACGTGCTACAGGCTCTGTATGGATAAACCGGCTCAGATCTACGCAAACTCCTCTAGAAGTATTCCGTTAGCGTAGTTGTTTTCTCTTCTCTAGCACGCAGAAGCCAATACACAAACATCGCCAAGGAAAAAAGAGTACTGCGGGTCGAACTATTTTTCATGTCTCTCTGTCACAGAGAGGCTCAGCTTACGAGGGCAATAGTGCTCGCGTAGGAACGAGCAAGAATGGGAATGACTGAAAGGTGCTGAACCATTTTACTAAGGAAGTAAAGCTATCCAGTACAACGCACTGAGCAGCTGTCATGCTATTCGCTACATATATTATGTTACCAGAGGCACTTGTCCATAGAGCCTCCGGCAAAGATATGTGCGATGATTTTTTATCATCAAGTCACAATAAACTATGTTCGTTTGAGTGTGACTTGAAATTGGCTAATGTATGGATTGTTCACCAATAAATCTGACTTCCACATTTTTATGTTCTCCATCGTTTCATAATTATTTCTATATTATTATTATTATTATTATTATTATTATTATTAGTGAAACGACTTTAAGGCGAAAACTACGATCAGAAAATAAGGAAAAAGGTTCTAAAAATACATTACAAAAAGTGCAAAAACGAGGAGCTCATGAAATTACCTTATTTAAGTTCGAATAATCTACTTTCAAGTTTCTTTGCCCTATTTACAGAATTCTGTTACACTGTATTACACATATCATTTACCTGTTTTTGACACTAACAAATGAGTCGCTGGTGCTTTCAGCTCAGTAGCTCCTTACCTACGGAGAAACTCCGCTCGACATCTACAAAAACTGTAGCATATCTTGTCCACACCCGTAAATAGGACTGCCATATCTAGCTGGGACGTCGTCTGGAACTCTGAGATGGTGGTGTGGAAATGAAGTAAAAGATTTACTAACGTAATTACTTTTTATTTAGAACAGAATTACATGGAACCTGTTGCTGTACGAGTAGTTGATAAGCCATATTTTTGGAATATTTCATCTTTATCAGCAAGTCTTTTTTCCCTTTTATGTATTTATAAAACTCCATGCAATTCAGCTTGTAGCCAAACTGGCACTGTAAAATTGATTCCGAAGTCCCTGGCAGCAATAGATTTCTTTCGTATGTCCACTGAGCCGACATCAGCGAAAATACTCTTTCCACAGTAGAGTTGTGTGGGGGAACAGACAACAAATACTCGAATAATTTTAACAATTGGCATTTGCGTTCAGGATTTTCGGTTTCCTTAAGAAAGTAAATCCATCTTTCTTCCGTAGATTGTTTAGACTTCCATTTTTCCGAGTCGCCCTTAGTTTCTAAAAAGCTCTTCAGACACATATACTCCTGAAAACAACCGTCGCCTGAGATCTTCACACAATTTTTACTCAGGTATATAATAGTGGTTTCAATCATCACCGAATCTGGATTTCAGGTAACGTCATCCATTCAAATACATGATATTTACGAAACGAAGTAGCCCATTTCTCTACGAAATCAAATGCTATTGTATTGAAAGCCATTGTCTCTTCAAAATTAATTATTTCTTGGTTAGGATTCTCATTCTTTAATTTGTTCATTTCCTCTTGGTTTGCATGCCAACAAAACTGGCAGTCTTCCTTTCATTGAGACATGTTTGAGAATCGAATAATACATTTCTTATACCAGTTATGGAGACTTTATTCTTTTCAACGCTATATATATATATATATACAGGGCTATTACAAATGATTGAAGCGATTTCATAAATTCACTGTAGCTCCACTCATTGACATATGGTCACGACACACTACAGATACGTAGAAAAACTCATAAAGTTTTGTTCGGCTGAAGCCGCACTTCAGGTTTCTGCCGCCAGAGCGCTCGAGAGCGCAGTGAGACAAAATGGCGACAGGGGCCGAGAAAGCATATGTCGTGCTTGAAATGCACTCACATCAGTCAATCATAACAGTGCAACGACACTTCAGGACGAAGTTCAACAAAGATCCACCAACTGCTAACTCCATTCGGCGATGTTATGCGCAGTTTAAAGCTTCTGGATGCCTCTGTAAGGGGAAATCAACGGGTCGGCCTGCAGTGAGCGAAGAAACGGTTGAACGCGTGAGGGCAAGTTTCACGCGTAGCCCGTGGAAGTCGACGAATAAAGCAAGCAGGGAGCTATTTTCATCTTTCAACAGGATGGTACTCCACCGCACTTCTATCATGATGTTCGGCATTTCTTAAACAGGAGATTGGAAAACCGACGGATCGGTCGTGGTGGAGATCATGATCACCAATTCATGTCATGGCCTCCACGCTCTCCCGACTTAACCCCATGCGATTTCTTTCTGTGGGGTTATGTGAAAGATTCAGTGTTTAAACCTCCTCTACCAAGAAACGTGCCAGAACTGCGAGCTCACATCAACGATGCTTTCGAACTCATTGATGGGGACATGCTGCGCCGAGTGTGGGAGGAACTTGATTATCGGCTTGATGTCTGCCGAATCACTAAAGGGGCACATATCGAACATTTGTGAATGCCTAAAAACACTTTTTGAGTTTTTGTATGTGTGTGCAAAGCATTGTGAAAATATCTCAAATAATAAAGTTATTGTAGAGCTGTGAAATCGCTTCAATCATTTGTAATAACCCTGTATATATATAAAAAAACAGAGCCAAGTTTGAGCGCAGAAACATGAAGTAAATTTCACAGATCGGGCTACTGAAAATATCTGAAATTATTTTAGGTGGCCTGTCTTTGGCGTCAAAAAATTGTTTTAATGGAATCCAAAACTCAAGAACTCCCTCAACTGCGGGCATTAACGACAGCCATCTTGCTTTTGAGTGAGATTGAAGAGTGTAATGATTGTCTTCAACGTATAAGCAGAACTATTCCAGCTTCTCTGCCTGTAAGGTGTATATTGAAAAATAATTAAATGTTTTCGTGACTATTATTTCAAGGTCGACAGTTAAGACTCCAGCAGCGGTTGATACAGTATTGTGGAGAATCTGGGCAGGGCTTCTAATTCTTTCTACATTTTTTCCTAGTGCTTCTTTAATTTGGTGAAACATATTCTGCTTGCCGAGTCGATGAAGTCCTCCGAAGTCGGTATTGGTACTGACTTCACGAAGATAGATTAATTTGTCTAATGTAATTTGCAGTTATCTTAAGGTGTCTCGACAAAACTTTGTAATTGCCTCCAATGTTTCGTTATTCAGCGAATCAAACTTTAACAGTTTCAGGAAAGTATTGAACAACTAAAGGAAACATCTTTTCAGACTTGCGGTTCGATACGTCGGTATTTTGTATACAAAATTCCATGCAGTTGTGGACAAGTGTATATTAGAACAACGAAAACAAGTGTAAACACCCGCTTAGCCGAACATAAAAGAAACTGTCGCTTAGGACACGTCGAAAAATCGGCCGTAGCTGAGCATGTTTTCCGAGATGGAAACCTCGAAATTAAATTTAATGAGACAAGCGTTCTAGCGCGAACATTCCATTATCATGCGCGCAGGTATAGAGAAGCAATAGAGATTCACAAACACCATAACAATTTTAATAGAAAAGAAGAAGTTTTAAAGTTAGACAAAATATGGATGTCGACATTGCGCCAGCAGAATGACAATCGATTGCTCTTAATCGAGAACGATGACGCCTTCCAAAGATAGGCATACCGTCGGCATCATGTGACTAATGGTGGTGCCCTGTATGCGCTCTATAAATGCCAGAGTACCCGGAGTCTCAGCGGCAGTAGCCGGACGACCTCAGAAGATGTCTCCCGCAGATGGAGGCGAAACGTTAGGTGGAAATTTTATACATCGACCACGGCCTCTCAGCCCGGAAGTTTCAACTAATATTTATTACTTATAAAATGCAATTTATATTTCGTAAGGATATAAAACACACAGCTAAGGTCATTCCCACATTACATGTACATTGGCTGTATTGCACACCTATCAGGCGTTATCTCATAACGGTCACTTTCTTTAAATTTGTGATCAGAAGCAGTTAACCGTCCAGAAACTGAGTGAGTGTATATGAAGCAACGTTTTTTGTTCTGCATAGTATCTGGTTACTTAAGAATAAACGGTATTTATAGCAAAACTGAAATCGTCAATATTTAATTCAGGTTTTATTTTTAAAAAAAGTGTTGATATGTAAGTGAAACAGAGGAATGTTGTAGTAACATTAAAAAAATAAAACCAATTTGTAATATAATGCTATAAAACTCAACTTCAACAAAGAAAGTAAAATAAAAAAACCGCAAAACAAAAATATATCAAACATCGCTTCAATACTTCTTCGAACTTATATAAACATGTTTCTGTTATTCGTAAACAACTTCCGCATTTATCCATAATAATAGTACATTATTGCCTTCGATCATGATGAATTACGTTCTACTGAGTACAAAATAATAACAATAATTATATTTTTTTCTGTTCGTGACTGTAAATTGTACTTGCATCAAAAGTAATTGCTTTGGTTGCATAATAGTGCAGAAGTTACGTGATCAACTAATTTTTATTACTTATAAAATGCAATTTATATTTCGTAAGGATATAAAATTCACTATAGTCTATCACTGAATGATGTGCGGTTCTAATCAAGTACAAAACCAACAACAACAACAAAAAAGAGAGAGAGAGACAAGTCGTCGACTCGCATTTCCTCTCTTACATATTCATTTACGTTTCTTTCTTTACCAGTTCTACCAATACTACTGGTAATCCTACCAGTTACTACGTCATTTATTTAGTGTATCAAAACTACCAAACCGTTTTTTTTTTTTTTTTTGTGGAATGCAACTCTGTCACGTATATCTGCGCGTCGTACTAGTCCGGCGATAACATGGTAAGTAGCGAAAGGCTGCGCTATAAACCGTGGACTGCATTGCTTCTGCCCTGTACTGGCGGACAAATGCCGGGATGGTTCCTTTCAAAGGGCACGGCCGACTTCCTTCCCCGTCCTTCCCTAATCCGATGAGACCGATGACCTCGCTGTCTGGTCTCCTTCCCCAACAACCAACCAACCTGTACTGGCGGACATTGAAATTCTTCCGCCGACAGGCACAAAACACGACGCGCCACGGACACACATACAGTTACGAGCCAGTAGTTACTTCAGTTGAGTACCTACAGTCATCTCAGCACAGTACTCTGAAGATTACCTTCTCAATTGGCAACCGCTACTTATGAAGGTGGAGGAGATTAGTGTTTAATGTCCCGTCGAGACTAAGCATTGATTGAGAATGTTGACGAGATACAAGGTGTCTATTGAACAATTCTGTATGACTGACTTAACATTGGTAGGCTAGGGAGTCACATTCTACGTATTATATTACGTCTCTAATCGGTCGTGAAATGTAACATACTTTCATACCTTTCTACACCAGATTTGTGTTGTAATTTATAAACTTTGAAAATGATGCGTGATTTTGGAGATAATAAAAAGTTTGGTCAAGATATCAGGACAGTTATTAAAGTGCATCAAAATGGCCGCTTCGTCTATAGCATTTTCATGCAAACTGCAAAGTTTAGGTACTACTTTATAAGATACTTTTAATAAAAAATATCTCTTTTCGTATTACCATATTTCCATCATAGTGGTGCCCTGTCAGACAAGTGAGCAATTAGCCACCTTTAAGGTGAGAAACACTTTTCTGCTACCGGTACCATAGACATTTGGGCTGAATTAATGGCAGCAAAGAGTTACTCCATTCACAACACAACATCTAGTTTTTGTGTCTTGACTACTCTTTATTATGTTACCAGATAATAGTTCCAAATTGAAAATATATTGCATCTGTTAGCGCTTAAATTAGTGAGATACATTTTTTTGACAAAGAAGTAAAAAAATTTGTTCAAAAATTTTTCTTCATAGTAAGTAGCACAGCAAGAAATTTGTTAAAAGAAGGTGGGATTTTTCCACTTCTGCTCTATTTATTTTGTTGGTACAAGACTGGTTACCGTCTTTTATACCTGTTTCAAGTGATTTTCTGTGTAAAAGAGAGCGCACTACATCACCTGCACGAAAAATCCGATGATATGAACGTCACGTATTTGAAAGATAGTTACCTGCAGTAGAAAAATGTGTGTTTCTGTCCGTGGAAAGTAATATAGTATGCTTTCTTCCACTCAGAATATCATTCGAAATGACCTAAAAGACAAAAATTAGTCGTGTAATAATAAAATAAACACGGCAAAACAGGAAAAATACTACCCTATTTTAATATTTACTAAATCTGAATGCAATTTACTGAATACAGGATTCACAGCTCAATGTTTACTATTTGCCCTGTACGACGTCAAACCGGCTCTGGTGTAAATACAGAGCTTTGTTGAACTCAGGCGATGTATGTGACGTAGGGAAGGAGGGTAATAAAATGTGATTTGAATGAGAGGGCGAAGGGAACTTAGCATGACGCTTTATCGAACATAATCAGATGAATAACACGGGCGACTCCCTTTTCCTGTCCCCCACGTCAATCAACAACGCAAAGCTATCGAGCATTTTTGAACTAAGTCTGTATCCTGAAACTCGGAAAATCTTCTCTTTCCTGTTGACATAGTACTGTTTATTTCTATAACGGATGAACTTTTCAACAACGAGTGGAAGAATTTCACAGTGCAAGTTTGACATCACCGAGGGCAGAACAGGTCGATAGTTCTAATCTGTGAAGGCTATAAGAACAGAATAATATGTAATGAACACATTGAGAGGGAAATAGTAAAAATTAACAATGGAATTATGCAAGAAGAGAACGAGTAGATGTAACGTGAAAGAAAACACGAAAATAGTGAAAACTGCCTGCAATGCTTTTGATAAGTATTATTGAAGCTTTTGGTTGTTTGTTGCCAGGTAGCAAAGAGGATATTTTTAGTAGGTTACGTAATCCTAAGGGAGAATAAGTAATTTGACATATTTACTCCTGGAATACATAAACACCAGGAAAATTTAAGCCACACTGTCTTACATTAAACCGACATTTGTACCAAACAGTGGAGAGAAAGCAAGCTGATATCCACTCGCAGTTTGGCCGGAACTTGAGCAAGCGGCAGTCTTAAACCGGCTAAGACGGCTCCCCGGTAGTGTAACATTACCTCTACGTGGTCTGGAAGACGGCCAAGAGCGGATACCAGTGAAATACAAGCCAAGGTTCACTTCTTGCCCGCATGACTTACAACGCTCTCAACTGAAAGATGCTTCGGCAGCTTACATGTCCGACGTCATGCTAGTCCAACGTCCGTACCTGCGTGGGATGGATAACTAGTGTGTTGTACTGGGTTCTTACGGATGAACGAGGAATGTAAAGAATGAGTGCAACGTGCACGTGGTTATATAACATAAACAGTGGAAAAGTAGCAACAGATTCTGTGAGTTTAGCGCCCGTATCCAGTGGACGGAACACTCTCCCTCTCCAGTGAACCCAAGAAGAGAACTGTAATTTGTTACAGAACGTTATCGTCGCACAGTCGCAATCCCTGCTCCCATTAGCAACGAAATTGTGGCGGTAGAAGTTTGTTTCTGCGTCGCAGGGACTTACTGGTCGTACTCATGGATGAGGGAACTGTTGGGCCATAATCGCTTGTCTCTCCATTGTCATGTCCGCTTCTTTTTCTTTCTTACCTTCCCCCGACTGCGGAGTCGTCAGTATTGTATGGATTGTGGCAATGTTAATGACAAGTGGCGGCCGGATATCTTTCATGACGCCACCAATCCCTCCCTCTTCCCCCCCCCCCCCCCCCCCCCGCCCCTGCCCCCTCCGTCCAGGACGGAATCTGTGTACCCCATTTGTCTGGATCCAGAGTAAATCTGGTCAAGGGTTAAAACTTTCTATAAATATTTGCGTTGCGTGTATATGAGGCGTTACGCGGGTACCAGCCCGGTATTCATCTAGCTGGATATGGAAAAACACCGAAAAACCACATCAAGGTTGGCCGGCTCAGCAGCGTCTTTAATCCGCGAGGCATCGAGGCATATTCGATCCCGGAAGCTGCTCTTGGTTATATGGACGAGCTATTGCCATGTCCGCTTGATGCAACAGTTTTCTAATATTCATTGGAAAGAATCGTAGTGCAGTAATGAGAAAATGAGCGAGGTTAAAACTCTTGTCCGACTATTGCAGTTTAGGTTCATAGTAGTTTCTAGTCAACACGTCATCCAAATTCTATGCTAGTTTCTTCAGCAGGGCTCTCTCCACACGTATTCCAAGGCAATCTCTAAAGATGCCCAAGCAGACGGCATTCTAAACTCTTACATTTCTTTCTCAAATTATTTCAGCTGTTAAAGAACTACTTGCATATTACGAATTCCTACTAATATTCTACATTTGCACCATTCAACTTTAATAGTTCCTGACAGTTTCTTACATTTACGTATGTTTGAATTGTTTGCTTTTGCATTACTTGTAGTAAGCTGTAGGTGAAACGGTCTGACAGACTTGAAAAGTAGTAAAGAAAATAGGGATGGAAAATTATTGGAAGTGATCAGAAAGAGGATAAAATTTTGGTCGGGACGTACGTGGGTAGGAATTGACTGCAGTTAAGAGTTACGGAACGAAAAGTGGAAGGAATGAGAGGAAGAGGTAGGAAGAGAATTGGAATGATGGATGACATTAGAAATGCACGAACATACAAACAAATGAAGGAAGATGCTCAAAATTAGACACGCTGAAGAACCTTTTCTATGGCGGATACGCTAAAGAGGAATAAGTATTTTATTGAGCTAAGTAAGTAATAAAATTATTTCCGTCAGCAGCGTCTTCTTAATTGCTGTTTTATTGTCTGAAACAAGAGGAGTTTCGAGGTTTTTTCCTCATTTTAGTCGCTTCCTGATTTTACGTATATGTTCGCTGTGAGGCTTATTAGTCAGCTGATGCTGAAAAAAATTAAATGCTTACGTTACGTGACGATGGTGCGTAACAGAAAGTTAGTGCTACATCTCCCTCTACTGTCTGCAAACCATTGAAGTGTATGGCAGTGTAATATCACATTTTATTACGGAAATAACTGTCAGATATTGTGCTGTGCGTAACCAAAGACGTTACTCGTCGCATAAGAAAAGCGAACTTTATCGTTGCATTGTCTCTGCTTTTTATTATCTCTGTTGTTGAATCTAATGTTAATGACTCCGATTTTGTTCTTGTTCTGAGAAGGACAAAGGGAACTTATAATTGTGAATATTACGTATTACAACTCAATAGTAAAAGTTATATTCAAGGAAGGAATAAACAACTGCTCATCTTTGATAAATAATTGAGACTCGAACGTAAATATTACTCTTTCTAGTCATTCTAATTACTATAGAAAGTTTCAGCTATACTACGTCGACTGGAGTTGGAGAGACGCAGGGGAGGTTGGCGAACGGACCTGCAAATCAACACGGCGACTTCCAACGGACTCAAGAGCACGCAACAAGAAATCTGCCACAGCTTCTTACCAACAAATTACCACACGACAAGACACACACAAGGCGAGTTTAGTTTCAATGGATGTTTCAATACAACATTTGTAAATCAAGAACATATTTCACTCTTGTCTATAAAACCGAAAATACGATAAGAACAACGAGATAGCAGAGAGCACCTCCCACGGTACAACGCATTAAGGTTCCTACCAGTTCCATACACTTATGGAGCGCGGGCAGAATGTGTGCGAAAATAGCTCTTGAGCACTGTAATTAGTCTGATCTTGTCTTCGCTCTTCCTACCGAGGCAGTATGTATGCGATTGTGGAATATTCCTCATTTTACTCCGGTGCCTCATACTTTGTAGGTAGGCTTTTCCGAAACACTATGTTCAAGTGTCTCAGGCATTCCACCTCTCAGTGAGGTTTTCCTGTGGGCCAAACTAACCTGTGACCACTGATGCTGCCCATCTTTGTACACATTCAACATCCCTTGTTCCTGATACTTTGTATGTTTCCCCCACACTTGAGCAATACTGTGTTATAGGTTGCACGAGTTTTTTGTAATCAGTCACCTCTGTAGGCTCTTTGCATTTTCCCGGCATCCGGCCAATGAGCCGAAATCTGACACCTGCTTTTCGTATTCTTGAGCCTTTGAGATCATTCCATTTCTTATCCCTACAACTGTAAGACCCAGGTATATCAGGCGGTACCCAAAAGAAATCGAACTAATTTTTTGGTGGGCACAGTTGTTCTAGTAGAGCGCTTTGCCGCTAGGAGAGCATAGAAAGAACATTTCAGCAGTAAGCAGAGTGCCGCCGCTGGAGAAGGTCAGAATTAGCTTCAACGGAGTTTATAGTGATAACTGTATTGCGTGATTTTCGTTTTTGCAATGGCTGATTTTCGTGGACAGCGTGCGGTGGTGAAATCCTGCGTTTTGCTTGGAAAATTGGAACAGAAATTCTTGGAATGTTAAAAACAGCGTACAACGACGATGATATGGGGAAAACTCGAATTTTTGAGCGTTTCCCCGTTACAAAAATGGTGAAATATCATTTGACGTCAAACTCGTTCTGGTCGTCCTTCCACGGCCCGAATAAATTGTTGTTGTTGTAGTCTTCAGTCCTGAGACTGGTTTGATGCAGCTCTCCATGCTACTCTATCCTGTACAAGCTTCTTCATCTCCCAGTACCTACTGCAGCCTACATCCTTCTGAATCTGCTTAGTGTATTCATCTCTTGGTCTCCCTCTACGATTTTTACCCTCCACGCTGCCCTCCAGTACTAAATTGGTGATCCCTTGATGCCTCAGAACATGTCCTACCAACCGATCCCTTCTTCTAGTCAAGTTGCGCCACAAACTCCTCTTCTCCCCAATTCTATTCAATACCTCCTCATTAGTTATGAGATCTACCCATCTAATCTTCATCATTCTTCTGTAGCACCACATTTCGAAAGCTTCTATTCACTTCTTGTCCAAACTACTTAGCGTCCATGTTTCACTTCCATACATGGCTACACTCCATACAAATATTTTCAGAAACGACTCCCTGACACTTAAATCAATACTCGATGTCAACAAATTTCTCTTCTTCAGAAGTGCTTTCCTTGCTATTGCCAGTCTACATTAAAATGTTGAAAACATTCGTGCAGTCATCAACGGAGATCGACGACGGCCCACTAAAGATATTGTGGGACTGTCGCGGGTGATTTGGAGTTCAGTGCAGTGAATTGTGACGGAAGATTTGGGAATGGAAAAAGTGGCTGCCAAATTCGTGCCACGACTGCTGACTGCTGAACAAAAACAAAGTCGCGTAGAATCATTCTGTGCTTTGGAAGAAGAGTCCCGAAAAGTGCCAAGATATTTTCAGAAATTATCATAGGTGGCGAAATTTGGTGTTATGCTTGCGATCCTAAATCAAAGCAACAATCAAGCCAGTGGAAGATTTCAAGTTCGCCTTGTCCCAAGAGAGTTCGCCAGGTAAAATGAGACATTAAAACAATGGTGATTTGGTTTTCCGATGTGAGAATAGTCGTCCATTCAGAGTTTGTTCCGCAGGGAGAGTTTTGAAAAGACTGCGCAACAATGTGCAGCAGAAGCCACCTGATTTGTGCCAGTCGCATGACTGGCTTTCCGTGGCCCCACTCACACAGCCCTGTCTATACGATAGTTCTTGACAAAATATGGTACGACCCCTGTTCCTCACCCACCACACTCACCAGACCTTGCCCGTGCGACTTCGTTTTGTTTCCCAGAATGAAAATAGGCATGACAAGAAAGTGTTTTGCTAATGTTGCTGAGGTGAAAAAAACAAAAAAAGGACGGAGGCGCTGTCAAGCATCACAAAAGAGGAATTTAAATAATGTTTTGAAAAAAGTAATAAAATATTAGAGATGTGTATTAGAGCAAGTGTGGAACACTTTGACAGAGTTGAAGATTTGTGCTGAAAATGTGAATAAATGAATTTTAAAAAAAGTTCGGTTTCTTTCGTCTACCCCCCTCGTGTGCATGAGCTGACCGATTACAATGGTCATAGACATCGAATTTTCTGTGTTTTGTGCAAAACTTTACATTTATAAACATTTAAATCATGTTGCCAATCTTCGAAGTTTCTAACTATTTGTGCTGCTTTTTTTTCTGACTATACTTATAGATAACTGCGTCATCTGAAATAGTCTGAGGTTACTGTTACTAATATTATCTGCTAGGTTTTTAATGTATTATACGATCAGCAAGAGTCCCTACACACTTCCCTGCGGCACGCCTGTAGTTACTTCTACATCCGTCGCTGAAACTCCATCCAAGATATCATGATATGTGTTCCCTGTAGCAAATGGTCAATCTAGTCACAAATATCGTTTGATAACCAGTACCATCGCACTTTCAGCAACAGGCGTTGTTAAGGTACTGAGTCAGATTGCTTTTTAGAAGTCGAGATATACTGCATCTGACTGCAGGCCTATACGGGGTGTCTCACAATTCCTACTACAGGCATCTACGGGTTGTAGAGAAAACTTAGTAGATAAAGTTTTCATAAAGAACCCATATCCGTAAATGTACTGTTTGGATGTAAAACGAATTTGAAGATCGGACACTTACAAATCTCCCTCTTCAAGGTATGCACACAACGGAGGCAATGAGATTTGACCTGTGAGCTCAACAGCAGTCTATTGCACGGGCAGTGTTTCCAGTGGTCGTCTTGAGGCTCTCTTCTACGTGACGGACAGCCTCTTCAAAGTCGAAAGTGCAGTGTGTCCACGACCACCACAGTCAAATCCCCTACTTGTGAACGTACCAGTTTCTCGTTATAGTCTGATGAAATTGGTATGTGATGTCATAATTACAAAAGAGACTGAGGACGGTGCCCTCTTTTCAGCTTTGCGTGCGTACTATAAGATGGGAGGTTTGAAAGTTATCCAGTGTTCAAACTTATTTTGTACCGAAACGGAACGTTTCCTGATATGGATTCCTCACGAAAACTTTAGCTTCTAAATTTCCTGTACGTCCTTCGAGGCCTGTAATAAAAATTGAGAAACACTTCGTATGTTTTACATGCTCTAAACAAAGATTAAGTTACGCAAAGAGGAATGCTGTGCCAAGTTCGCGAGAACGACACCCACGAGTAGATACAAAATTGCAGCTACGATGAGCTTGAAAATGAGAACAATTCTACAAAATATTTCGCGCTTTGCACAATAACATTAATAAGTGGCTGGTGACAGAAATTTTTTTCTCCACCAGAAATAATCTTCAATCACACAACCGGAGTTTTTCCCACATCCATTATGTAGAGCCTAAAGTGAAGGTAGTAAGTGTTTGATGTGCTACAATAATGCTTTGGTGAAACAAGATTAACTGTTTCAAACACCAGATTTCCGAAGCAGCAGATGAACATCAAGGAATCATGAATGAAAAGTAGACTTTTTAGTGTATGACAAAGTTCCATGGCAGAGTTGCATAGATTGTTCTAGATACTTCCGCAACCAAGAAGATGGCGCACATAGGGGATTGAGATGCAAGAAGGATAACATGCAGTGTTCGATAAAGGCCTCCTAGGTGCTTGCATACATGAGGGTCTTCTGTTGTACGCATTCTTGTTGGTCCAGGTTGTTTTTTAATCGCATGTGCCCACCTTCACTAGATCACCTTCACAAAGTTTCTTATACATCATCTGATCAAAAGTTCTGGACACATCTTAGTGGATATTAATGCGGTGTGGGTCCACCATTCGCCTTTATGTCGGTCTAATCTCTGGTGGGGACACTGTCATTAAAGTGCAAGGATGTCTGTGGAGGAATGGCAGCGCATTCTTGTTCAAGAACCGAAACGACAGAAGGTGGGGTGTTGAACGCTGGGGTCTGGAGCGAAATCGACTTTCTACCTCATCCCAAAGGCGTTCCATTTCAGGAATGTTATTGTCCAAGAACCATTCTCTCAAAGATGCTGCTTTATGACATGGTTCCTTATCATGTTGATATAAGCAATCATCGTCTCCGACCAGTTCCTTTATTGTGCACAGCACGTAATACTGTAAAATGTGTTCATATCCTTCCGCTTTTAGCGATTTCGTAAACGCAACACCCCCATACACAACCGCCTCCGTATTTCACTGCTGGCACAAAACATGATGGCAGATAGCGTTCTCCAGACATTCGTCAAACACAAACCCTCCCATCGGATTGCAACAAGGTATAACGAGATCCATCATTCGAAATCACTCGCAAATAGAACGCGCTGATGCATACATGAGCACTGAAAGCTGGCTAAAGCCGGAGATAAGTTCAGCCGAGATTTTTGCGAAGATCCTAACGGTGTTCCGAAAGGACAGGCTAAACACAGTCGGCGGTGGCATGTTTGTAGGCGTTAGAAGTAGTTTATCCTGTTGCGAAATTGAAGTAGATAGTTCCTGTGAGTTAGAATTGGCAGAGGTCATTGTTGGCAACCGGAATAAAATAATAACTGGATCCATCATTTTGATTTGCAGCTCCTTGTATTGGCCGTGTTTGCAGTTAAAATTGTTGGATGTCAGGTCCGCCAGTTATGCAAAACACCGTTTTTCTCAGTACCCAAACATGTTTCGGCACCACTGTGCGATCATCAGTGAGTTTTCGTTTTTATTTATTCCGCAATGTGAACATTTTTGTTAAATGATTATAAAATTATGTCCATTTCTAGTTCAAACAACAGATCGTCTCTTTTTGTAAATACCTTTACATTGGTGTGCATAAATTTTCTGGATCACTTGTGTGTTAATTACTACAGGTAGCTTGTCATCTGCAACCAAACGATGTTGATGAGAATTTTTTTTTTTGCGAGGAGTTAACCTGTCTTCTAGAATGTAATTCAGTTTTTCGCGATGTTTTCGCGCCTATATCATCGTTTACCGACTAATGAAGTCATCAGAAGATCAAAACAAATTGCAAAACGATTTAGAAAAGATATCTGTATGGTATAAAAACTGGCAATTAAACCTAAACAAAGAAAAGTGCGAGGTGATCCACATGGGTGCTAAAAGGAATTCGTTAAACTTCGGTTACGCGATAAATCAGTCAGATCCAAAGACCGCAAATTCAACTAAATGACAAGGAATTACAATTACGTACAACTTAAATTGGAAGGGACACATAGAAAATTTTGTGCGGAAGGCTAACCAAAGACTGCGTTTTAGTGGGAGGACACTTAGAAAATGTAACAGACCTACTAAGGATACTGCCTACACTACGCTTGTTCGTCCTCTTTTAGAATACTGCTGCACTGTGTGGGATCCTTACCAGATAGAATTGACAGAGTACATCGCAAAACTTCAAAGAAAGGGAGCACGTTTTGTATTATCGCGAAGTAGGGGAGATAGTGTCACTGAAATGACACAGGACTTGGGATGGACAACATTAAAACAAAGGCGTTTTTCGTTGCGGAGGAATCTTCTCACGAAATTCCAATGTCCAACCTGCTCCTTCGAATGCGAAAATATTTTGTTGGCGCCGACCTAAATAGGGAGAAACTATCAACATGATAAAATAAAGGAATCTGATCTCGTTCGGAAAGAGATAGATGTTCGTTCTTTCCGCGCGCTATACGAGACTGGCATAATAGAGAATTGTGAAGGTGGTTCGATGAATCCTTTGCCAGGCAGTAAAATGTGATTTTCAGAGTACCCATGTAGATGTAGGTGTTTGCAGTCGTCTACTGTCCAGTGCCGATGTTCGTCCAATATTTACTCGTAGACAGCATGTGGAACCACTATCAATGAAGCGTATATAAAGCGTGGTGGGCGGAAGCAGAAACAGAGCGATTTATTTGACATCCAAAAGGCATTATCATTGGCTTTCGGGCCAGGGGTCGAAGTATTTGCGGAACGACTAGATTTGTGTGTTGCCGTGGTTAAAGTACAACGTGCATGGCAAAATGGCGCTATTCAAAACTTTCGCCGGGGCAACTGTGGTGCGCCGGCCGGTGTGGACGAGCGGTTCTAGGCGCTTCAGTCTGGAACCGCGCGACCGCTACGGTCGCAGGTTCGAATCCTGCCTCGGGCATTGATGTGCGTGATGTCCTCAGGTTAGTTCAGTTTAAGTAGTTCTAAGTTCTAGGGGACTGATGACCTTAGCTGTTAAGTCCCATAATGCTCAGAGCCATTTGAACCATTTGAACTGTGGTGCACCACGGGCCATGGATGACAGATGAACGGCTGGTGCGGAGATGTGCACGCGGGAACAGACGAGCGACTGTTGAGCAACTGATCGCCCAGATGAACCAAGTGGCTACCAACAGTGTCTCCTCGATGATCATCGTTCAATGAACGTTGCTGCCTATGGGCCCCTGAAGCAGCGCCTGGTTCGTGCATCCGGGCTGACTGTGTTCATCGGCGAAGAAGGCTGGAATTCGCAAGCCAACACCGCGAAAGGAATCAAATGAGTGGCGGCAGGTGGCCTTTTCAGATGAATCACGTTTTATGCTCCATCGGACAGATGGCCGTTGGCGAGTGCGACGTGAAACGTCTGAATGCAAACACCCTGCTACAATCGTCGCAAGGGTCCATGCCGGAGGAAGGAGCGTAATGGCGTAGGGAATGTTTCCGTGGCATAAACTGGTTGATGTTGTCATTGCGGAGGGTGCTGTGGACCATCACAGTATACGTCTATCCATGGGACCATATCCAGGTCACAGGTGGTCACATTGATGTGACTGGACAGTGTAGTTGAGTCTTCCATTGCAGTCTGTTCCTCGATTCATTTGTTTGTCTTCCTGTTTCTCCCAGTATTCCCCAATATGTATCTTTTCATTGCTCAGTCGGCAACATCTACACTACTGGCCATTAAAATTGCTACAACACGAAGATGACGTGCTACAGACGCGAAATTTAACCGACAGAAGAAGATGCTGTGATATGCAAATGATTAGCTTTTCAGAGCATTCACACAAGGTTGGCGCCGGTGGCGACACCTACAACGTGCTGACATGAGGAAAGTTTCCAACCGATTACTCATACACAAACAGCAGTTGACCAGCGTTGCCTGGTGAAACGTTCTTGTGATGCCTCGCGTAAGGAGGAGAAATGCGTACCATCACGTTTCCGACTTTGATAAAGGTCGGATTGTAGCCTGTCGCGATTACGGTTTATCGTATCGCGACACTGCTCCTCGCGTTGGTCGAGATCCAATGACTATTAGCAGAATATAGAATCGGTGGGTTCAGGAGGGTAATACGGAACGCCGTGCTGGATCCCAACGGCCTCGTATCACTAGCAGTCGAGATGACAGGCATCTTATCTGCATGGCTGTAACGGATCGTGCAGCCACATCTCGATCCCTGAGTCAATAGATGGGTACGTTTGCAAGACAACAACCACCTGCACGAACAGTTCGACGACGTTTGCAGCAGCATGGACTATCAGCTCGGAGACCTTGGCTGCGGTTACCCTTGACGCTGCATCACAGACAGGAGCGCCTGCGATGGTGTACTCAACGACGAACCTGGGTGCACGAATGGCAAAACGTCATTTTTTCGGATGAATCCAGGTTCTTTTTACAGCATCATGATGGTCGCATCCGTGTTTGGCGGCATCGCGGTGAACGCACATTGGAAGCGTGTATTCGTCTTCGCCATACTGGCATATCACCCGGCGTGATGGTATGGGGTGGCATTGGTTACACGTCTCGGTCACCTCTTGTTCGCATTGACGACACTTTGAACAGTGGACGTTACATTTCAGATGTGTTAAAACCCGTGGCTCTACCCTTCAATCGATCCCTGCGAAACCCGGCATTTCAGCAGGATAATGCGCGATCGCGTGTTGCAGGTCCTGTACGGGCCTTTCTGGATACAGAAAATGTTCGACTGCTGCCCTGGCCAGCTCATTCTCCGGATCTCTCACCAATTGAAAACGTTTGGTCAATGGTGGCCGTGCAACTGGGTCGTCACAATACGCCAGTCGCTACTCTTGATGAACTGTGGTATCGTGTTGAAGCTGCATGGGCAGCTGTACCTGCACACGCCATCCAAGCTCTGTTTGACGCAATGCCCAGGCGTATCAAGGCCGTTATTACGGCCAGAGATGTTTGTTCTGGCTACTGATTCCTCAAGATCTATGCACCCAAATTGCGTGAAAATGTAATCACATGTCAGTTTTGGTATAATATATTTGTCCAATGAATGCCCGTTTATCTTGTGCACTTCTTCTTGGTGTAGCAATTTTAATGGCCAGTAGTGTAGTTTTTGAATCATATAACATCGTTCGAAATGTAAGTGTAAATATGGAAGTTTTTTACCAATGCAGAAAGCGAATGTCATGTGGTGAAACACTAATGCAACACCGAATCAGATTTAGCGGCTATTTTTTCCATACAGTCCTTGAAAATGAAGCTGTAGCTCAGAAACGCCATGGTCAGTAATTAGAAAATATACAGACGGAATATGCAGACGGAATATTATTAATAAAACATATCACTAACCTATTTGTAATTTCGGAATGTTGAAATGTTATGTTCGTTCTATCGTGTTGTCCTCTGTTTCCTCAAGTGCAAACGCTCGTTTACAGATCAAAGCGAGTAGTAGTGGACACTGGCAAATCGTCCGTGGATCAAATGGCTCTGAGCACTGTGGGTCTTAACATCTGTGTTCATCAGTCCCCCAGAACTTAGAACTACTTAAACCTAACTAACCTAAGGACATCACACACATCCATGCCCGAGGCAGGATTCGAACCTGCGACTTTAGCAAATCGTCCGTGAATGCTCATTCACTTGTTTTCGCTTCCATCTGCTCCGGTGTAAACGAGACTTAATTTGAGCGCCTAGAACGCGTGGCTTCAGGCCGCGGCCTTGAACGAGAATCTGTGCCACTCTACAGCAGCTCCGAAGACGCACAGGAAGGAACGTTTCAAAGCATTCGACTGCCTGATGCCCTCCCCTATCTTTTCTTTTTGTTGTGTCAACCTTTCATCTCTACGTAACTACTACGCCCAGCGTTCTCTCTGATCTGTTTCGCACGGTCTAGTTTTTACTTTTTCTTTCCAATTAGTATTCTCCTCCATTGCTGTTTCCAGCGCAAAGCTACTATTTGTGGTTGTCGTAACAGACATCCCACTAACCAGTCCTTCTACATCTACGTCTGCACATATACTCCGCTAGCCAACAAGTGGTGCGTGGCGGAGGGCACAATTCGCGCCTAAGTCATATTTGCCCCCCTCTGTTCCACTCGCGGATCGCGCGAGGGAGAAACGACTGTCTGAATGCCTCAGTACGAGCTCTAATTGCCCTTATCTTTGAATGGTGATCATTGCGTGATTTGAAAGTTGGTGGTAATAATATATGCTCTGCATCCTCGGCGAAGATTGGATTTCGGAATTTAGTGAGCAGCCCCTTCTGTTTAGCGCGTCGTCTATCTGCAAGTGTGTCCCACTTCAAACTTTCTATGAGATTTGTAACGCTCTCGCGATGGCTAAATGTACCAGTCACGAATCTTGCCGCTCTTCTTTGGATCTTCTCAATCTCTTGAATCAGACCCAACTGGTAAGGGTACCATACAGACGAACAATACTCTAAGACTGGACGAACTATCGGATTGTAAGCTATTTCCTTTGTTGAAGGACTGCATCGCTTCAGGATTCTACCAATAAACCGCTATCTAGAGTTCGCTTTACCCGTTACTTGTGTAATCTGATCATTCCATTTGAGATCATTTCGAATACTTGACGGATGTTACCGCTTCCAAAGACTGATCATTTATGTTGTACTCATACATTAATGGGGAATTTCGCCTTGTTATACGCAATAGGTTAGACTTAATAATAATGAGAGATAATTACCAGTCATTACACCACGCATTTATTTTCTGCAAATCCTCATTGATTTGTTCACAACTTTCGTATGATACTACTTTCGTATAGACTACAGCATCATCGGCAAACAGTCTAAGGTCGCTGTCAGTACCATCAACCAGATCGTTTATGTAAATCGTAAAAAGCAGAGGGCCTATTACGCTGCCCTGGGGCACACTTGAAGTTACTCTTGTTTCTGTTGAAGTTACCCCGTTCAGGACGCCATACTGCTCCCTGTCTGTTAGAAAACTTTCTATCCAATCGCATATGTCATTGGATAGACCGTAAGCGCGCACTTTTTGTAGCAAGCGACAGTGCGGAACTTAGTCGAACGCCTTTCGAAAGTCGAGAAATATGGCATCAACCTGGGAGCCGGTATCTACAGCCTGTTGTATATCAGGCACAAAGAGGGCCTGCTGTGTCTCGCATGAGCGCTGTTTCCTAAAGCCGTGCTGGTTTCTGCAGATGAGCTTCTCAGAGTCTAGAAAGGTCATTATGTCTGAACACAAAATATGTTCCATGATTCTACAACAAATCGATGTCAGTGACATTGGCCGGTAATTATGTGCATCCGATTTTCTACCCTTTTTATAGATTGCTATGACCTGGGCGTTCTTCCAGTCCCGTGGAACTTTCCGCCGTTCCAATGATCTCTGACAGATGACGGATAAGAATGGAGCTATATTTGTAGCATAGTCAACATAAAATCTTACGGGGGTATCGACTGGGACAGGTGCTCTTCTGGCGTCTAAGGATCTTAACTGTTTTACAATCCCAGATACACTAAACGCTATGTCAGCTATCCCTTCGTTTGTTCGATAATTGAAAGTGGGAATGGTGCTGCAGTCCTCTATCGTAAAGCAGTTTTTGAAAGCTCTCGTAAAGGACAGACTCCTTCCTCCTCTTTTTCTTTCTTTTTTTTAAGTTCTTCATTTCGTGCTTAAAGTGTCCAATTACTTTTAACATTTTTCGATTGCAACATGTCTCCAATGCTCTCATTTTATATTTTTTCACATTTCCATTGGCCCATGCTTCGCAACTACACAACAATATGATCCGTTCCTCTGTTTCATATCAACACCAGATACCATTAGGACTCTTTTACTCAAGACGATTTCTTTGACTGTGGAAACCTGCATGTGATGTCGTAGTGCCGAAAGGCCATTGTATCCCTTTCTGAGACACTCACGGTGTTCACATCTGAGCTGGTCCCTCACATGCTCCTCCGGAGACAGATCTGGTGATCAATCTGGCCACGGGTGTACCGTACATCAAGCGCGTAGTTCAGAGACACGCATGTCGTATGTGGATGACCATTGTCCAGTTGAAAAATGGCATCACCATATTTTCGAATGACAGGTAACACATGGAAATTGGAAATTTGTAGTAAGTTCCTATAGGACCAAACTGCTGAAGTCTTCGGTCCGTAGGCTTCACACTACTTAATCAAACTTAAACTAAGTTGCGCTAAGGACAGAAAAAATGGTTGAAATGGCTCTGAGCACTATGGGACTTAACGTCTGAGGTCATCAGCCCCTAGAACTTAGAACTACTTAAACCTAACTAACCTAAGGACACCATACACATCTATGCCCGAGGCAGGATTGGAACCTGCGACCGTAGCGGTCGCGCGGTTCCAGACTGTAGCGCCTAGAACCGCTTGGCCACCCCGGCCGGCCGCTAAGGACAACACACACACCCATGTCCGATGCAGGACTCGAACCTCCAATGCGGGGAGCCGCGCGAACCGTCGCAAGTCGTAAGAGACCACGCTGCTACTCCGCGCAGAAGTAATAGATGAGGACGCATGATCTCCGTGACATGCTGTTCTGCTGCCAGAGTTCCCTCAGTCACATCCAGCCGAGGCCTGGTGTCACAATGTTACACTCGTTATTGCAGTGTCTTTGTTACTCTGAATTACGATGTAAAGTTATCTGGACATGCATGCATATCCAAAGAAACATGCACTGCGGCTACTATGGCCGTTATAAAAAATACATTAAATGTAATCGCAATTGCGAATATGGAGAACCATCAGCTGTTGAATGGAATGACGACAATGGACCGGGACTCGTACACGGATTTCCCGATTATCGTGAGCGGCCGCCTTACCATTTGGCTATCCGTGCACGATTCACGACGAAATCCAAACTTCCATATGCCGTCAGTCATGCGCCTACAACCTGTACTCGTATGTCCATTATGTATATTCCCTTGCAGGTGAGACATTTCGCTCGAAAGTTGCTGTAAGCAACTGCTTTCTTTGGAACTGGAATTATTACATTCTTCTTGAAATCTGAGAGTATTTCACCTGTCTCATACATTTTCCACGCCAGCTGGAAGAGTTTTGTCATGGCTGCCTCTCTCAAGGCTATCAGTAGTTGCGACGGAATATCGTGTACTCCCAAGTCGTTGTTTAGACTTAGATCTCCAAGAGCTCTGTCAAATTATTCTCGCAGTATCATATCTCCCAACTCATCTTCACATACGTCCACTTCCTTTATTACAATACAGCCTTCAAGTTTATCTCCCTCGTATAGACCCTATATATGCTCCTTCCACCCTTCAGCTTTCCCTTCTTTGCTTAGGACTGGTTCTCCACATGATATCTTGATATTCATAAAGCTGCTTCTCTTTTCTCCAAATTTCCTGTAGGCAGAACGTTTGTATTCCCTTTCGCGTATTACACTTATCATTGGTGTAGTACCCCTAGATGTGCAGAACTGAATATGTTGTGTCTTTTTAAAACTGAATGTGAGATAAATCGCAGGAAACCTGTCAATGATACTTCTAAGCATTCCGTCGTCAGGCCACGAGTGGCCTACCGGGACCATCCGACCGCCGTGTCATCCTTAGTGGAGGATGCGAATAGGAGGGGCGTGGGGTCAACACACCGCTCTCCCGGTCGTTATAATGGTATTCTTGACCGAAGCCGCTACTAATCGGTCGAGTAGCTCCTCAATTGGCATCACGAGGCTGAGTGCACCAAGAAAAATGGCAACAGCGCATGGCGGCCTCGATGGTCATCCATCCAAGTGACGACCACACCCGACAGCGCTTAACTTCGGTGATCTCGCGGCAACCGGTGTAATGATACGTCTAAGAGCTTTGTTTATAATTTATTCTGTCTTTGTATGTATGCTTGGATTAACTACAAAACAGGCGTTATCTGCAAAAAGCACTAATTGTGCTTGATGTATGTTAGACGAAAGATCGTTTACATATATGAGGAACAATATGACATTACCCACTGCTTGGCTATACCATCAATCCCATAAAAGTTCAGTCAAATGCCTTAGAAAGGTAGTCCGCAGCTCGTGGTCGTGCGGTAGCGTTCTCGCTTCCCGCGCCCGGGTTCCCGGGTTCGATTCCCGGCGGGGTCAGGGATTTTCTCTGTCTCGTGATGACTGGGTGTTGTGTGCTGTCCTTAGGTTAGTTAGGTTTAAGTAGTTCTAAGTTCTAGGGGACTGATGACCATAAATGTTAAGTCCCATAGTGCTCAGAGCCATTTTTTGAACCTTAGAAAGGTAGCAGGAAATATCAACCGATGCTATTTTATTATTTAATGCTCGTAAAATCTGATGAGTGAACATTTAAATGGCAGTCTCAGTAGAGCAACCCTTCTGAACCCAAACTATGATTTGCGAGGATTTTATTGTTGCTAAGAAGAGATACTATTCTAGAATATATCATCTTCTCAGAAATTTAGAAAAATGTCAGCAGTGAAACTGGTCGGCAGTTATTGACATCTCTCATATCACCTTTCTTAAAAAGGGCATTAACAATGGCATCTTTCAGTCTCTCTGGAAAAGTGCCTAGAATTAGTGATGCCTTACATATTTCGACTCAGACTGGGCATGGGAAAAGATCTTTAGCCCTCTATCGGAAAAACCATCAAAACCAAATTATCTTTTATATTGTTGCTGTCAAGTTTCTCTTGAAATGTTTGTGTATATATTTTCTACCACATTTAAGAAATGATTATTAAGTACATTTGCTACCATCAGCTACATTTGCTTTCCATTCAGTTCAAAAGTGATGTTATTTTCTTCTGTGGCTCTTTGTCCTGTCTCTCGTTTCACTACATTCAGTATAGCGTTAAGTTTCTTGTCGGAGTTACTGATTTCTGGCATTATGTATATCTTCCTCGATTTTTAATAAGCTTTCTTAGTAATGTTGAGTAGCTTTTGTTGTGTGCAATTACTGCAGAATCCCTACTTGTTCTTACCAAAAGACACATTTCTCTTTTCCTTTCACAAGATAATTTCGTCCCTCTACTGAGCCATGGTTTTTGACGTGGCTGTTTAGTGTCCTCTCTGATTAACTTATGCAGAAAGCTACTTCCAAATAATGATATGAATTTATCATGGAATAGATTAAATTTTGTGTTAGCATTTGGTTCATTGTAAATTTCATCCTAGTTCATCTCCTGCAAACAATTCTTAAAAACATTTGTCCTAGAGTCATTAATTACTCTGACTGATTTCTACTGAGGAGTATTCATACTGTTGTTGTTGTTGTTGTTGTTGTGGTCTTCAGTCCTGAGACTGGTTTGATGTAGCTCTCCATCCTACTCTACCCTGTGCGAGCTTCTTCATCTCCCAGTACCTACTGCAACCTACATCCTTCTGAATCTGCTTAGTGTATTCATCTCTTGGTCTCCCCCTACGATTTTTACCCTCCACACTGCCCTCCAATACTAAATTGGTGATCCCTTTATACCTCAGAACATGTCCTACCAACCGATCCCTTCTTCTGGTCAAGTTGTGCCACAAACTTCTCTTCTCCCCAATCCTATTCAATACCTCCTCATTAGTTATGTGATCTACCCATCTAATCTTCAGCATTCTTCTGTAGCACCACATTTCGAAAGCTTCTATTCTCTTCTTGTCCAAACTATTTACCGTCCATGTTTCACATCCATACATGGCTACACTCCATACGAATACTTTCAGAAATGACTTCCTGACACTTAAACCTATACTCGATGTTAACAAATTTCTCTTCTTCAGAAACGCTTTCCTTACCATTGCCAGTCTACATTTTATATCCTCTCTACTTCGACCATCATCAGTTATTTTGCTCCCCAAATAGCAAAACTCCTTTACTACTTTAAGTGTCTCATTTACTAATCTAATACCCTCAGCATCACCGGACTTAATTCGACTACATTCCATTATCCTCGTTTTGCTTTTGTTGATGTTCATCTTATATCCTCCCTTCAAGACACCATCCATTCCGTTCAACTGCTCTTGCAAGTCCTTTGCTGTCTCTGACAGAATTACAATGTCATCGGCAAACCTCAAAGTTTTTATTTCTTCTCCACGGATTTTAATACCTACTCCGAACTTTTCTTTTGTTTCCTTTACTGCTTGCTCAATATACAGATTGAATAACATCGGGGAGAGGCTACAACCCTGTCTTACTCCCTTCCCAACCACTGCTTCCCTTTCATGTTCCTCGACTCTTATAACTGCCATCTGCTTTCTGTACAAATTGTAAATAGTTCATACTCGTTTCCTACTTTGTGCTCCACTTAGTTTCTTCACACCACCCATCGTTTTGGGTACACTAGTTTTTAAAGAAAGCCATAATAGGGAACACATACAACTATGAAAACTACCAAAACAAGACAACATGTGTACGAATCGATTCATACTGTAAGGCACTATATTCTTTACCCTAACTATCTGTGAATCACGGTGATAAAGAGCATCTGTTACTGGATAAACAGTTAGTTTCTTGCTTTGAGCTCGACTAAGCAAGAAAATAGCTGTTTACCCAGTAACAGATGCTCTTTCTGATCATGATGCACAATTATATAGGATAAATAAAATAGTGCCTAACAGTATGGATACTCCTAAGGGGAAATCAGTTAGAATAATTAAGGACATCGGGAGAAATGTTTTAAAGCGTAGTTTACAGGGGAGCACCTGGGCTGTAATTTATAATGAACCAAATGCTGACATAAAATTTAATGAGATACTGCAGGTATAATAAAATGAATGTTAATATCAAAGCTAGTAAATCTCTTGTGTTTTCCAGCTGGTTGAAGTTGTTAGAAGGCTCCTAAGGAAAACGGAGCACCGGGAGACGTCGAAGACTTGGTCACATATATAAAGTAACTGCATGTGATTTGGAAACATAGTTGGCAAGCCTGAAGCAGACAGCACTATCGCTAAGTAGCGTTTGGTCCTTTGTTAAATTCAGCTGGAGGGCGATTGTTAATGTCGCCCATGGCAGCTACTGTATAACTCTTTTTTCCATCGATTCGTATACATGTTGTCTTGTTTTGGTAGTTTTCATAGTTGCATGTGTTCCCTATTATTGCTTTCTTTAAAAACTAGTGTACCCAAAACGATGGGTGGTGTGAAGAAACTAAGTGGAGCACAAAGTAGGAGACGAGATAATGAATGTCAAAAAGAAAAAAGGAAATACCGTTCGTACACTTGTCTTTCTGTGAATTAACCTCGTCGTTTTGATATTTGTTTCGTTGCTATTCTAAGGTGAAAATGACTTTTGCGCTTATCTCATAAAAGGTGACAATTATTGAACTACATGTAACTTCGCTACAGATATTCGGATTTTGGCTATGACTTGTTCGATATGCATGCCATCATTGGCGACATTCCTTTGGCACCCACCTACATTGACAGATATGATCATCAAGATAAAATAAGAGAAATCAGGGCTCGCACA
Source organism: Schistocerca serialis cubense (assembly GCF_023864345.2). Lineage (NCBI taxonomy): Eukaryota > Metazoa > Arthropoda > Insecta > Orthoptera > Acrididae > Schistocerca > Schistocerca serialis. Next base: position 256,260,846 of record NC_064639.1, on the reverse strand, counting down.
GAAAAATTTAAGTGCTCGTTTTTACCGCGTGCCGTTCGAGAGTAGAATGGTACAGAGACAGCCTGAAGGTGGTTCATTGAACCCTCTGCCAGGCACTTTATTGTGAATAGCAGAGTAATCACGTAGACGTAGATGTAGATATGGCGCAGACGAATAGCGAAATTCTGCATGACCCGCTGAAGTGTCGAAACATCGAAGCTGTCCATGACCTCCCGAATGGCTGTTTTCAGCTCAGCAATGGTTTTTGGATTATTACTGTACACTTTGTCTTTAATATGGCGCACAAAAAGGAGACGCATGTGTTCAGATCCGGAGAATATGGCGGCCAATCGAGGCCCATGCCAGTGGCCTCTGGGCACCACAGAGACAGAATGCTGTCCCCATAGCGCTGCTCCGGAACATAAACACTCTCCTGCTCTCGAGCTCCGTCTTACATTAACCACATCTTGTCGAAATCAGGGTCACTTTGGATAATGAGAATGAAATCATTTTCTCAAACTTTCACGTACCTTTCGGTAGTCACCGTGCCACCAAGGAATATAGCACCGATTATTCCGTGACTGGACATTGCACGCCACACAGCCACCCTTTGAGGATGAAGAGACATCTCGATAGCGAAATGCGAGTCTCAGTCCCCAAAAGCGCCAATTTTGCTTATTGACGAACCCATCCAAAAGAAAGTGGGCTTCCTCGCTAAACCAAACCATGCATGCACATACTAATTCCAATCATGCCCCGCGGTGAACAGTGTAGTTTGAACGTCCTAACGAAAACCATTCAGACGTTATGACGTTTTTATGTCATGTAGTTCAATAATTGTCACCCTGCATGTAGCACATTCTCGTCCAAAACGCGCCACCTCATAAATCGAGCTTGTTCCTTCCTTTGACCTGATACGGTTTTCCTTCTCAAAGCAGTAAGATGATTGTAAACAGGAGGATAAATTTTAAGTGTGGTGTACGTAGGCTTCTTTTGAGCAATTGTAATCGTTGTGTGACCTTTTTGTAATATGGATTCTTAATTTTGTACGTGAAGAAAAAATAAAGTTTTTTGTGAAAACTAAAAATTATGAAAGTCGAACATAAACGAGGGGGATCGAAATGGGCAGGGGCACCGAAAACTCTCTAAACGAGTTGAAATGGACGCCTAAAGGATACTATTCTAGGACGACGCCGTCTGTAGATCCGGCGCTGAGCTGCGAATGTGTTCACCGAGGTCACTTTCCACGTAGACATGACCTGTAGAAACACTGCTACAAGTTAATAAATGTCGCACCGGGTAACTTCCAACGCATCACCAATTGACGCGGTTACAGTGGTGAAAGCTGTAGCGGATACTCTGTGTTTCCATCAGCAAACGTAACTGGTGCTCACGTTTTTCTCCTGTTTTCTGCGAGTTGTAAGCTTGCACAATGTTTTGCGAGAAAATCTTATTGTATCGTCAGCCGATGCAAGAACTCTGTCCTTACCAAGGTAAGGACGTACAACCGAATCACTCGCCATAGCAACCATCGATTTCGAGAATCGATAGCAGTTGGCTTGGAAACGGACGCGACCGAGAAGTAACAGCCCAACCATCAGCTGCGCCTCAGCCGAGGGCGCCCATATGATAGTTTGCAGGAAGGGGGCGGGACGAATGGCGACTTGTGAGTAGGCCTACTCATAAAAAGTTCCAGTTCTGAACCTGGTAAAAATCTGTGCAATAACGACGTATAAATCATTTTCATGAAAGAAAAACACTTGACTGTGTTATATTTTTTTCCTTTCCCTATGAGCAAGGGGGAGGGGGGAAGGGGGGGGGGGAGGGGAGAGACAGCGTCCCCTTGTCCCATAATATGGGCGTCCTTGGCCTCAACCCCTGACGTAAATTACATGAAACCGTATGAAGGTGCAATATTTGTGGTTTACTTATTCTAGGATTGAAGACAGCTGTGTAAGTTGAAATGACATGTTTAATGTCGCAATGTTAGCACAAAAGTACACGGTTTAACACAGTTTTCAATGTGACAACAATAAAACAGTTGTCAGGATAACGCATCTCGTCAACATCAAAAAGTGAAATAAATCTAAACACAACAATAGCAAATATTAACTCTCAGAAGGTTAAATTATCCTAAACACTACAATATTAAAGTCTAACTAGAAGTTTCTTTACAAAAATTGTTCCTACACTTACGTTATGATGTTGGTTAGTACTACGAAAATCGTCCGATTCCGGTTCAGAGTTCGGTACTATTTCTAGGATGACAATCAAGTCTATGGTGGATGGTTAGCATTGTGACAAATTGAGCAAAAGATCGCTCGAATTTACAGTGGACGCAAGCTGGTGAAGCAACACGTTTACGCCTCTGCACACAGTATTTACCTTAAGCTGCCATGATGTGTTGTCTGCTAGGCTGCTCTCTTCTGCTGAAATTCCTATAAAACTAATTACACCTTCGCTGAATTTTCCAGCAGAAACTTTCCCTATGTTTCTCGTTATGCGAGAGAACATGTAGTCATCCCTAGTCTTAGAATGTGGTGATATACACGTGCATGGTTGGAGCAGCGTGCATATTATAATGCCCTCTCAGTTCTCGCAAGAACAATTATCTAATTGGCTGGTTCGTTTCTCCATAGTTGGAGCTAAACGATGCTACAGCTAATTTCTGGCTGGATACCAGCAGCTGTGATCGCAGTGTTCACACAAATTACTCCTCTGCGTCGTACAGAGCGTTATGCGCTCCGTTCTGCACTTGATGCCAGTTCAGAGAAGAGTTTCCAAAAATTTCCTTCTTGTCTTACTCATAGCCGAACTGTCTACCCACCTGGGTTCTTTCGTTGTTCACATCAAGGCTTTTTTCGACCAATAGGAGCGTTCCTCCTATTTTCTGGAAACTCTATCTAACAATCACAAGGTCCCTACCATTAAATTGCTTCCAAACTTCGGCTCTTTTCTCCTTTCTAGCGCGTTTCCGCCAATCGGACGTTTTGTGCCCGTTCCAGATGCCTAAATGCGAACATTGACTCTCTCACGTGTGTACCACTCGCTGGACACATGATCGAAAATGAGTCACTGGTCTTGTTTTGTATCCATTTGGAATTCCGAAACGCAGTTTTCTAAAAGCTTTATTTGCTGTTCTCCTTCAGATGGCCCGTTATACTCACTCTCCGCATCTGAGTCATCTGGTCGGTTGTTGACTTTCTGTCTGGGACACCCCTTTAACTGGTTTCCTTGGTACCCCCTGTAGCGTGGCCTTGTCTCTGCCCTCGTTCCTTTGAATTCCAAACTAAAACGCCTCTCGTTGCTTGTTTCACCTTCCGCTCAGACATGCATTACAGGAACGGTGTGTTAATTATCGTTGATTGAGTGTCATCCCTGTTTGCATTACATATTGCTAGGCAAATTTCCTCATTACCGCCCAATTAAGTTCGGTGCCATATTCACCTTCCCGTTGCAATGTATAAAGCTCTCGTGTAAGGTGCGAATCTGACCTTCATTTATTCTGCCACATTACAGTGACTACTCGCGTTATGTTTAAATTTAGAGCTGCGTCCAGTTTATGATAACAGTTATGTTCTGCCAAAACATATAGAAACTGCATTTTATCACATTAACATATTAAACGTCCTGTATGAACGATCAGTGAATGAGCCTGTATGCTTTAAAATTACGATTACTGTGTGGCTGGCTCTCTCAAATACGTGCGCCACAAGCTCATCAAACATATGACGCACGAAACAATGCATCATGAGGCAATGTTCTACAAAAATGATAGTTAAAATTACTTCATCCATTCTCAGTGATCTTGCTTGCCAGACGTGGTTTCTGCATGATTTGTCAGAAAAGTAAATCTGGACTGAAACTTCTGTGGCAGATCAAAAGTGAATTGCAGACTGTGAGAGAACTGGAAAAGCGGAAGATCGAAGTAAGTGCGATGTGGAGTTACGAAAAGACTCGAAAATTAAGTTGGCTGACAAGATAAGACATGAAGTGGTTCTCTGCAGAATCGACAAGGAAATGAATATGTGGAAAACTAGTAGAATGAACAGAAGGGCAGGATAGATGTTAAGATGTCAAGAAATAGTTTCTATGGCACTAGTACTACTCTGAGTTGAAGGGATTTGTACTGATGGTGGGCCGCATCAAATCTGTTAGAAGACTGATTACCCCTCTCCCCCCCCCCCCTCCCCCAAAGAAGAAAGCGAGTTTAACTTACAAAGGCAAAGTCCGAATGACATTCACATCATTCTAGTCTCTGTGAGTGGACTACCTTGAACCTCTCTTTACAAAGCACACTTGTGTGGATTTAAGAACTGTTATTCTGAATCTGTGCAAATATAGGACCTAATACATTCCGACTGAAGAAGTGTGTACCTGATGACAAGCGTCGTACGGTGCTGTGATCTGTTATGCGTAATACTACACTGAAAACAACATTTGACACACAGATGGCTTTTTGAAATATGTGCTGCACAGCATCACTACATTCAAAATCATTACTGGTACGGCTCTAAGGTGCTTTATGAACTTAATGTTGTTGCATTCTGACGCTCGAGAAAACGTCATTATTAATGGGGTGCTCTCGGGTGTTCTGCCGAGCTGTTCTCTCCATTTTATGCCCAATATTTCGACGACCGACCCAGTTGTCTTCTCACGGTACTTCAAGTTTCCCTACTACGTGTAGTCCACTCGCTGTCTGGGCTCCAACCAAACTATACTATATTGTAGGGCCTGTTTTGTTCAGAAGTATACGATGCAACATTCCATCGGACATGCATGCACTGTAGCGACTACAGCCGCTATGAAGTAAATGAAATGCATTCACATATGTGAATATCGACAATCATCAGCTATATAATGGAATGACGACAATGAAAATTTGTAGCGGATCGGGACTCGAACCCAGATTTCCCGCTCATCGCGAGCGGTCGCTATCCGAGCGCGACTCACGGCCAAACCCAAACTTCCAAAGTCGTCAACCGTGGTCTGTAACCTGCACTTGTACAACCATTATGTACACTACTGGCCACTAAAATTGCTACACCAAGAAGAAATGCAGATGATAAACGGGTATACATTGGACAAATATATTATACTAGAACTGACATCTGGTTACATTTTCGCGCAATTTGGGTGCATAGATCCTGAGAAATCAGTACCCAGAACAAACACCTCTGGCCGTAATAACGGCCTTGATACGCCTGGGCATACAGAGCTTGGATGGCGAGTACAGGTACAGTTGCCCACGCAGCTTCAACACGATACCACAGTTCATCAAGAGTAATGACTGGTGTATTGTGACAAGCCAGTTGCTCGGCCACCATTGACCAGACGTTTTTAATTGGTGAGAGATCTGGAGAAGTGCTGGCCAGGGTAGCAGTCGAACATTTTCTGTATCCAGAAAGGACCGTACAGGACCTGCGACATGCGGTCGTGCATTATTCTGCTGAAATGTAGGGTTTCTCGGGGATCGAATGAAGGGTAGAGCCATGGGTCGTAACACATCTGAAATGTAAAGTCCACTGTTCAAACTGCCGTCAATGCGAACAAGACGTGTCCGAGACGTGTAACCAATGGCACCCCATACCATCACGGCGGATGATACGCCAGTATGGCGATGACGAATACGCGCTTCCAATGTGCGTTCACTGTGATGACGTCAAACACGGATGCGACCATCATGATGCTGTAAACGGAACCTGGATTCATCGTATAAAATGACGTTTTGCCGTTCGTGCACCCAGGTTCGTCGTTGAGTACACGATCGCGGCGCTCCTGCCTGTGATGCAGCGTCAAGGGTAACCGCAGCCGTGGTTTCCGAGCTAATAGTCCATGCTGCTGCAAACGTCGTCGAACTATTCGTGCAGATGGTTGTTGTCTTGCAAACGTCCCCATCTGTTGACTCAGGGATCGAGATGTTGCTGCACGATCCGTTACAGCCATGCGGATAAGATGCCTGTCATCTCGACTGCTAGTGATACGAGGCCGTTGGGATCCAGCACGGCGTTCCGTATTACCCTCCTGAAACCACTGATTCCATATTCTGCTAACAGCCATTGAATCTCGACCAACGCAAGCAGCAATGTCGCGTTACGATAAACCGCAATCGTGATAGGCTACAATCTGACCTTTATCAAAGTCGGAAACGCGATGGTACGTATTTCTGCTCCTCACACGAGGCATCAGAACAACGTTTCACCAGGCAACGCCGGTCAACTGCTGTTTGTGTATGAGAAATCGGTTGTAAATTTTCCTCATGTCAGCACGTTGTAGTTGTCGCCACTGGCGCCAACCTTGTGTGAATGCTCTGAAAAGCTAATCATTTGCATATCACAGCATCTTCTTCCTGTCGGTTAAATTTCGCGTCTGTAACACGTCATCTTCGTGGTGTAGTAATTTTAATGGCCAGTAGTGTATATTCCCTTACAGGGGAGACATGCATGCGTAACCGAAGGAACATTGCGTACTTCTGAACAACACAGGCACTGTAGAATAAATAGTGTTTATCCGTCGATACCGAGCAAGCGACTTTCAATTAAAATGTCTCCCCTGTAGGGGAATATACATAATGGAGGTAAGAGTGCAAGTTATGTACAAGTGATTGACGACGGATGAAGTTAGGATCTCGCTATTTACAGCTGAACTAGCTGCCCAACCCAGCATTGCTCGGGTATTTATTTTGCTAATTTCCTATCAGAAACAAAGAAAACTGTGTTCATAGCGTAATAACGAAAGAATTTCATTTCCATGTATTCGTGAAAACGCCTGTGAAATTATGAAACAATCGTACAAAGAAATACGCGTAATACAAAAATGTGTAAGTACAGCTGCCCCGCGTGTCTACAATGTTGTGTTGTAAACGTCTCTATGGCAACGCCTCTTTATAGCTCAATAGACGGCTATTGTGTCCGCCTGCTGGCCTTTGCGCCTCGTAGTTGAATGCTGTCAAAAGCGCTGCCAGGTGTCAGAAATTTCCGTTAAGTTTACTTGACGGCAGGGGTGTCGTAATAGTAGCGAATTAATATATTAAAACTTCATGCATGATGCGGTATTTTTTCACGCATCTCAGTGTTCACGACGTCATATCTCTCGAACTGTCTGTTGTACAATGTTGTATTTGCGTAGGTACATTCAGCAGCATACGTGGATACACCTGAGAATTATGATGCGAATAGAGTTAGTAGCAAAGAAGTAATAAATTTAAATGTCTTGCACAATGCGGCAGTTTTTCACGTATCTCACTGTTTAACACATCATATCTCCTGAACTATGTGTGGTAGCACTCCGTCTTCAGGCCACATGTGGCCCATCGGGACCATCCGACCGCCGTGTCATCCTCAGTTGAGGATGCGGATAGGAGGGGCGTGTGGTCAGCGCACCGTTCTCCCCGTAGTTATGACGGTTTACTTCGACCGGAGCCGCTACTATTCGGTTGAGTAGCTCCTCAGTTGGCATCACGATGCTGAGTGCACCCCGAAAAATGGCAACAGTGCATGGCGGCGCGGACGGTCACCCATCCAAGTGCCAGCCAGCCCCGCCCAACAGCGCTTAACTTCGGTGATCTGACGGAAACCGGTGTATCGACTGTGGCAAGGCCGTTGCCGAACTATGTGTGGTACCCTGATGTAATTTTGTAGGTGCATTTAACAGCAAGTGCAGTTACTGTCTGCAAAATGTATTGTGAATAGTTAGTACTAAATAAAAAATAAATTTAAACGTCATGCATTATGCGGAAATTTTTCAAGCATCTCATTGTTTATGACGTAATATCTACTGAACTATGATAGCTATGTCGTTCTGAACAATGATAGGTAGGTGGTTCTTGTTGCCTGACTGTACCGGATACGTGTAACAAGTTTGGTTGAAATTGGCCCAGTGGTTTAGGAGGAGATGTGGGACGTACATACACACACACATATACTGATGGGAAAAAATCGCAACACAAAAAATAATTAATGTGAGTTAATGAAATTTCGGGAATACTTTTGTCTAGGTAACATTAAGCTACCAACATTGCAAGGTCACAGGTTAATGTGCCCGCGAGATAAGCCACTGCAAAGGTGAAACGCTGGTACGTTAATAAGCGGCGTAACCGCCAGAATGCTGAATGCAAGCATGTAAACGTGCATGCACTGTGTTGTACAGGTGCCGGGTGTCAATGTGTGGGATGGAGTTCCGTGCCTGTTGCACTTGGTCAATCAGTACAAGGACGGTTAACGCTGTATGCGGGTGACACTGGCGTTGTCGTCCGATAATATCCCATACTGGCTCGGTTGGAGACAGATCTGGTAATCGAGCAGGCCAAGGCAACATGTCGACACTTTGTAGAGCATATTGGGTTACAACAGCGTTATGTGGGCGAGCGTTATCCTGTTGGAAAACACCCCATGGAATGCTGTCCATAAATGGCAGCACAACAGGTCGAATCATCAGACTGACTTAGACATTTGCCGTCAGGTTGTGTGAGATAACGATGAGAGTGCTCCTGCAGTCATACGAAATCACACCCCAAACTCCAAGTGTAGGTCCAGTGTGTCCAACACGAAGACAGATTGGTTTCAGGCCCTTAACTGGCCTCTTTTTAACCAACACAAGGCCACCACTGGTACCGAGGCTTCTGCCTTCTGCAGCTTTCAGCAGAAAACACAACAGACCTCCATCCTGCCCTTTAATGAGCTCTCGGTTGACACAACTGTAGTCCCAAATGGCTGTGGTTTTGGGTCAGTGGAACGCACGCTAGAGAACGTGTGAATCGCAGCTATCTTTGAAGTAACCGATTTGTAACAGTACGTTGTGTCACGGTGTTGCCAGCCGCTGCTCAAATTGCTGCTGGAGGTGCAGTACGAAGTGCTAGAGCCGTACGACGATCAATTTGGTCTTGGTCTTCCCTCTCGGTGGTGCCACGTGGCCGTCCAGAGTCCGGTCTACTTGCGACCGTGCATTCTCGTGACCATCGCTGCCAACAGTGATGTACAGTGGTTACATTCCTGCCAAGTCTTTCTGCAATATCGCAGAAGTAACATGCAGCTTCTCGTAGCGCTCGTTCAAACTGAGTGAGGTGGTGATAACTACGCCTTTGTCGCCTTGAAGGCAATATTGACTAACGTCAACTCACCACGTCCAATCGCAAAGGCAAATGACGCTCACAACCGTTACGGCGTACATTTAAAGCAAAACTGATTTGCATCTTCATAGTGGCGCTACTAGCGCCACTCTTTTGTGACTGGCTCGAGACTTAATATCATTTTTCAGACACACAAACACGCCAGCCAATTTTTGTTAATGTCGCGCAACTCAGTCTTGGTGTTGCGATTTTTTTCCGTCGATGTCCATTCATTTTTAAAGTATTAATGGATTTGATTTCGGACGCCCACCGCGCCCTTTGATGCTCTTTTGTTTCTCAGAGCCCGCACTGATCTTCCATGGAACGCAATTTCTCTCAGCGTTTTACAGCTCTGGTGGTTGTGGTGGCCAGCAAGATCTTAATAAAGTCAGTGCCTGGTCTAAACGGAAACCCGCATCCCTTCTTATTAGGTTTTCTGACATCATTAATAGATCCACTCCTTAACTATGCTGTCCCGGACACTTGGCGTCAACAGTATGATACTGCTCTTATCGTATTTTATTTCGTAATTGTATTAGAGGCAGTGCTCAGCGACAGCTGTTTTGCTTGGTTGTTTTAATCGGGTGCGTCGCTGATGTACATTGCGTCTCTCTCTTCGACTTTCCGCCCCATGTAATACGTGCCACATTCTCATGAAATGTTTCAAATGGCTCTGAGCACTATGGAACTCAACATCTGAGGTCATCAGTTCCCTAGAACTTAGAATTACTTAAACCTAACTAACCTAAGCACATCACACACACCCATGCCCGAGGCAGGATTCGAACCTGCGACCGCAGAAGTCGCGCGGTTCCAGACTGAAGTGCCTAGAACCGCTCGGCCACACCGGCCGGCTCTTATGAAATGCGATACACACCCGGCTTTCAGAGAACTAATTGTCTGCAACATTACAAAGAATGTAATTACAGAGAATGGAATGTCAAATGTCATCTAAGTCTCCGAAAGCCGGTTGTGTACCGCGTTCTTTGCGAATGTGTCATCCCTTACGTGGGGCAGACGATGAGCGACCCACCCGACGAAAACAACCAAGCAGATCAGATGCAGCAGATCACTACTTCGAATATGACCATTAAATGAAATACGATGAGACCAGCATCGTGGTGCAAAGGCCGTGTTTCTCCAACGGCATAATTAAGGAGTCTGTCGTAATAAAAACGTCAAGAAATCTAGTAAACAGGGACATGGGTTTCACTTTAAACAAGGTTGGGGCTGGGCAATAAATTTATTAAGAGCACTCCGAGTGTCACCTCCACCAGAGCTCGAAAACGCTGAGAGAATTTGCGTTTCAGTGCGGTATCTTTTAAACAAAAGAGCATCAAAGGGTATAGTGGGCGTCGGGAACGGAACTCTGTTATAAACAGCGGCGCGAAACTGATGGTTCACAGTCTGGTTAGAGTCCAAGCAGCGAGTACACTTAAGAGCAAATTCCACAGCATCTCAAGAAAATGGTTGGGTCGGCCGTCGAAATTGTAGTGGATTGGCAAGAGCGCCAATCCACTATGAGAGGAAGCCGAAAGGCACGCGTTAAGCTCACGCAGGCTGGCGTGAGGTCTGGAACAGGTCAAGTAATGGAGACTAGCAAATAAAGTACGTAGCTTCTGGAATACTTAACTTTAATCCATAATTGGTGAACATCGGTCTGACGGTACATGCATCACAAGATAAATAGCAAATGATAATGGCGCCTTGCTAGGTCGTAGCAAATGACGTAGCTGAAGGCTATGCTAACTATCGTCTCGGCAAATGAGAGCGTAATTTGTCAGTGAACTATCGCTAGCAAAGTCGGCTGTACAACTGGGGCGAGTGCTAGGAAGTCTCTCTAGACCTGCCGTGTGGCGGCGCTCGGTCTGCAATCACTGACAGTGGCGACACGCGGGTCCGACGTATATTAACGGACCGCGGCCGATTTAAAGGCTACCACCTAGCAAGTGTGGTGTCTGGCGGTGACACCACAGAAATATTGTGCATAAAGTGGAAACGACAGCTTGACAGAACACCCAGAAGCACACCATGTATCAGTCAGGCCGAGAAAATTTAAATACCATTATAACGAAGAAGCCTAACGAAGTTCGTAGATGTTATGTGTTGTACTTAGGCTGACACCCATTGTCCGTGATCGTTTAGTAAGATCAACGATGTTCCGCAGATGCTCGTCAAACTCCCACAGAGGTACTGTGCATCACAGATAAGTTGTTCTTTAAAATTCCTGCAGCATATTTTCGAAAAACAGTGAGACAGCAAATTACTTCGTCCCACATGCGCCAGTCGTATTTCCAATGCACCATTCTTACATGCGACAGGAAAGGAAGGATATGATAATGGTAACAAATGGCTCTGAGTACTATGGGACTTAACTACTGTGGTCATCAGTCCCCTAGAACTTAGAACTACTTAAACCTAACTAACCTAAGGACATCACACACATCCATGCCCAAGGCAGGATTCGAACCTGCTACCGTAGCGGTCACGCGGTTCCAGACTGTAGCGCCTATAACCGCACGGCCACTCCGGCCGGCGATAATGGTAACAGAAGTGACCCGCACCACAGATAGTAAACGTAGATGTACGGTACGATATTGCAGTGCCTGTGTTATCCCGAATTAAGATGCGAGATTCCTTCGGATATGCATGCGCCACTGAAGGAAGAGCCACTGGGGCACCGGCGACTATAGCTGTTATGACATACATGAAATGTATTCGCAGTTGCAAATGTAGACAACCATCACCTGTATAGCGGAATGACGACGATGAAAATCTGTGCCGGACTGGGATTCGAACCCGGACTTCTTGCACATAGCGAGCGGCCGCCTTACCGTTTGGCTACCCAAACTTCCATACGTCGTCAACAATGTGTCTACATCCTGTTCTCGCACATCCATTACATAAGTTCCCGCAAAGGGGAGATGTTTCACTTGAAATTTGCTTGCCCGATGTCGGCGGATGAATAAGATATTGCAGTGCATGTGTTGTTGAGAATTACGATGCATGTCCGAAGGAACCTTGCATCGTAATTCGGAATAACACATGCACTTTAATACCTACATTGGGCAAGCGACTTTCAAGTAAAATGTTTCCCCTGTACAGGAATATGCTAACGGTCTTACCGGTTCCCGTCACAACCCGAATTTAAGAGCTGTCGGGCTGGGCTAACGCTTGGATGGGTGACCATCCGGTCTACCGAGCACTGTTGCCAAGTGGGGTGCTTTCAGTCCTTCTGAGGCAAACTGAGTAATGTATCTTTCAGGTGTGGTCAGTTTCGTGACGTATTGGAATACCCCTTAATGAAACCACTTTATAAAGAAGGTGAAAGGTATATGTAGACAATTACCGGCCGATTTGTTTCGTACCAGTGTTTTCAAGAGTTTTTTAGAAAGGCATGTGTAGGAGAGTATGGTTTCATATCAGTGTACATTATTTGCTTTCAGACACCCAGTTTGGCTTCAGGAAAGGAGGGTGCACAGAAAACAGAATTTTTCTTTTATGTGTGGTGACATTAGCAGCAGTAAACGATAGGTTGATGACAATAGATAATTCCTTTAATTTTCACAAAAGCATTTGATTGTGTGAACCCTGCAATACTTTCGCTTATGTTGGAACATCATGGGATTAGGGAAAAAGCTCAGCAAAGGCCTACTTAATATCTAGAAAGTAGGAGGCAGACGGTTGTCCAGCATGAACAAACAGTGAAGAGGTTTTAATGTGACCGAGGCCCTGCAAAGTGCAGAGTGCCACAAGTTTCTGTTCTGGGTCCGTTGCTTTTTATTTACAACAGTTTGAAATTGGTATTACGAATGAAATCAATTGCAAACGAATATTTAATTAAAAAAGTAGCCTCTTGGTCTCCCAGTTTATGTAATATTGACTGTCACGAGATAATCTGCATCTACATCTTCATGACTACTCTGCATTTCACATTTAAGTTCCTGGCAGTGTTAATCTAATCACTTCAACACTGTTTTCTATCGTTCCACACTCGAACGACAGGGGGGAAAACGAACACTTCCTTTCCGTGTGAGCTCTGACTTCTCTAATTTTTAATTACGGTGGTCGTTTCTGCCTATATATGTGAGCGCCAAAAATCGTTTCCGCATTCGGGAGAGAGTTGCCCTTCTTTGAACTTTTTCGATGTAAGGACCCCCATACCGCAGAGCAGTACACTAGCAGACGACGGACAAGCGTAGTATAGGCAACGAGTTGCCCTTCTTTGAACTTTTTCGATGTAAGGACCCCATACCGCAGAGCAGTACACTAGCAGACGACGGACAAGCGTAGTATAGGCAGTCTCCGTAGTACTTTTTTTGCGCCTTATACGTGTTCTGACAATAAACCGCAGTTGCCGGCCGCGGTGGTCTAGCGGTTCTAGGCGCTCAGTCCGGAGCCCCGCGACTGCTACGGTCGCAGGTTCGAATCCTGCCTCGGGCATGGATGTGTGTGATGTCCTTAGGTTAGTTGGGTTTAAGTAGTTCTAAGTTCTAGGGGACTGATGACCATAGATGTTAAGTCCCATAGTGCTCAGAGCCATTTGAACCTTTTTTTTAAACCGCAGTCTTTGTTTCGCCACAACATTCTCTGTGTGATCGTTACAATTTAAGTTGTTCGTAATTCCTATCCCCAGGTATTTAGTTGAATTGGCAGCCTTCAGATTTGTGTGATTTATCGTATAACTGAAATTTAACCAAGTCCTTTCGGTAGTCATGTGGATGACTTCAAGCATTACGTAGGGTCAATTCCCACTTTTCGCACCAAACAGGTATCTTGTGTAAATCATATTTCAATTGCTTTGGCCTTCCTTTGGCCTTCTGATGACTTTACTGAACGATAAATGACAGCATCTTCTGCAAACAATCTGAGAGGGCTGCTTAGATTGTCTCATAGATCCTTTATATAGATTAGGACCAGCAGAGGGGTTATAACGCTTTCTTGGGGAACGCCACATATAGCTCGTTTTTCTGGGTGACTATCCGACGGTTACCATAAACTGTGGTCTTTCACGAATCCAGTTCCACAACTGAGGCTGTACTTCACAGGCACGTAGTTTGATTAGAAGCAGCTTGTGAAAAACGATATCAAAAGACTTCTGGAAATCTAGAAATATGGAATCGACCTGACTTTCCCTGCCGATAGCACTCATTACTTCATGAGAATAAAAAGCTACTTGTGTTGCAGAAGAACGATATTTTCTGAACCTGCGCTGGCTATGTGTCAAGAGATCGTTTTCTTCGAGGTAATTCGTGAGAAAAGTTGGATCAAGAACAGAGGAACACAAAGAATACTTCATCCAAATTTTCAAATGCCCGTTGTTTTCACTCAGTCTGACAGTACGGCTCTTTCTCTTCTCGTGTTACGGATGTTGCCTTTGTACTTTAACTGTATACGCAGTACGTAATCTGTTTTTATGGAGATCATTATTTTTCTCCCGCAGTTCACGGCACTCGTGGAAGACAATAGGACTCTATGAGTTTACGGTGTAGATTTATGTTGCACAGTTACTACGTGCAGTTACATCTGCTCGCGGACAGCTGTAACCCGCACGACCCGTTAAGCGTACATCGCCTGCTTCAGCAAAGAGCTATTACGACTTCGGGCATTTGCCTTTCAGATCCTTAAACACCGTGTCTCTCTCTTGTTTGTCGCGTTTCTAGGAAACAATGTATTGTGTAACGTGTTTTCCGGGAGAGCTGCCATTCACGCGTCTTGTTCTTAATGACCTCTTAAGATAGCAAACAACCTGAGCGAATTTATGTGGACGGTATCTAATCAGTCTTCTGGGTACACTGGTATTACTTCTGGCACAGTACGCTCACTTCGAGGTAAACAATACATCCGTAAGAGTGTTTCACCAGAGACTTTACCGCGAGGCATTTTAAAGTCGCTTATTTGCTCAAAGGCGAAAAGCAATTGCACTTTTTCGTGCATCGCTTGCTGGATTATATTTGGTATGGCTGCCGTCCTGGAAGTTTGAATAATGAAGTACCCGGTCTGTTTGCTGACAAAACCAGCAGCACTTCTGGCTTGGTAGTGCGTGTCCAACAAAAAAAACCTGTTACGTTTTGGCTATGGACCTATCGCCGGCAACATATTGATATCGCAGGTGGCAACAGACCGTGTCAGAGTTTCGGCACCATTGCTAATGGCCATTTGTAATTTGTAAACGTCCATAGACTCATGTACTTTAATTACAAATGTGTGTAAGGGGTTAAATTAATTATAAAATGTCAGCCCTGATGAAACATGAGTCATGGACCAGCCACACAGCAACATATAATAAAAAAGGAGATCATCTGACTACGAAATGGAATAGGATTCTACATCAAACCAAAGAATTGCAATAGTTCTGCTGTTTAAATACACTGGTGTCCAAACTTAAAGCAACAATACCGCTATTTCGCCGTCCTGTGTCTAAATCACGATATAATCATACAAACTGTCAACCAGATGTCCGTATGTCGTGTTCTGCATGGAAGATGGCATTCCGGTCAATGGACAACCATGCAGTCGACAACGTCACGGCACCTACCAAACGAAACAGTGTTCGTCGGGTAGCGTCATAACCACAGTCGCTTGTACACAGTCACAAACAGTGCAATATGGCACAGAGAAGATGCTGTGGGGCGGCGGGTGGAATATTGTTACATATGTGTTTAATGTTTTGTCTTTCCCGGCCGATTAGCAACATATGTGGGGCGGCGGGTGGAATTTATGTTGTTATTTAAATGTAGAGTGTAATGTAGAAAAGATGCATTTCCCGGCCAATGCACCATATGTGGGGCGGCGGGTGGAATAATTGTTATTAATGTAGAATGTAAAGTAGAAAAGATGCATTTCCCGGCCGATTAGCACCATATGTGGTACGGAGGGTGGAATTAATGTTGTTAAATGTTCCTATTATTTATTTATTGCTGTTGTATTTTGCCGTTCTCAACACTGGCTGTCCAACTACAATATTGGCAACCAGAAAGAGATTAGCAAAACGTGAAGCCTGTAATTAGAATTCCTAGTGCCCACTTCATCTGAGAAATAAACTTATAGCTACAGCTTATAGCTCTGAGGAATTAGGAGATTGTCTGGGATTCATAATCAAAAACGATTCTCTCTAAAATTTTCACTATATTCTGAAAGTCACAGACCAAAAAAAGAATCCACACAATCCAATTACCAGAGCAGTTCAGTCTAATGCACTGATGCAACTATAACTGTTCAAATTAAAGGTTTAAGTGAATGCTCGCCATAATTTGATGATAATGTTCATCAAACGCCACGCTAAATAATGGTAGAATGTCTGTCCCGCGGCGGCACGTGGAAATACGACATACGCAAACTGAAGATAGATCATTAAAGGCATCCCAGAATTAACACTTCACTCGAAAACGATTTCATGGTTACGCGTATCCCGAGTAACTTATTACTGCATCCTAGGCTGTTTATAGCAACGATACCGACGCGACGCGACTCCTGGCACAGGTGGTGCGCAAACCAGCGTCTGGAGAGAACTGGGGCCTTCTTCTCTCGTGCAGCGTTCTTACATATAAAGCCGTGGTGCGGACGGCTAAGGGAACGCCTGATCAATACCGCTCTCCCGACTAGCCGCTGGGCTAGTAATGCACCACTTCAAGTTATCGAATAAATCATTGCTTCCTTTTCTGATGGCCGATGAAGCTCTCAATTTAAATGTGCAATCAGCACACAGGTAAGTAATCATAATAAAAGTCTGACGTGGCTAAGTCAAATATTTTGGCCGAGAGAATTAATTTAATTACACTACACGCAGTAGACGAGCTCTGAACTTGCTCTTTGGAGATACGCTATAGCTATAGTTTTATAGTTGTTCTGTTGAAACTTCTCACATCTTTATGATTATAGCGGATCTCCCTTCTACTTAAATTTAAACATCCTAGCCTTATTTATTTGCCTACTTAATCTATCTTGCTTCCTTAATTTCTAAGACAAAAACCAGAAAATCATGAATTTCAACTAAAATTTTAATTTGTGAGATCCAGAAGACTGTTTCTACTAAATTATTATGCAAAAGGAATCTAAATATAATTTTTTAAGTTTCTAGCTCTTTTCTGTTGCGCCAATGATTTTTACAGAAAAAGTCCAAATTTCGAAAATGGTTAAAGTTATTGAACAGACATTCAACACATATTGATTTAGTATTACTCCTGACATGCTAGAAACGTTTCAGGTTATTTACTTGATTTTTAAAGTATTGCGCAACATTTATGACGTCAGAGCTAGTTACAGCGGACTAGGCTGGCACACAATGGAAAGACTGATGTGAATTTTATACCGCGTGAGTAGGCTGCTTCCCTACAATGCCTACCAGACTTTCTGCGGTGGTGGGTCATAAAAAGAAAGGAAGCAGCACAGTAGCAAACTGACTTGGCCAGATGGCTTAATGTGAATAGTTCTGTTGTTTCTCGGATGTGGCGACATTTTATAGAGACCGAAACTGTATCACTGTATCCCGAAGACAACGACAGGGCAGACCACGTGAGACTGCCGAAGACAGGTTCCTTAAGAGGAGGTTTACCACCTTTGGCCCGAAAGAAGCATGTTCTTCAGAATTTTTTTTTCTCGGGATGTGTTGTATATATCAATGTCAAATTTGGTCAAAATGTTTATTGATATTTCCTCTACAAACTGGAATTTTTTCGACCGGAAATGTTGAAGAGCAAAGGCGGAAGTGCCGTCGGAACGAAACAAAATTTCGATGTAGACCTCCACGCACGGTATGACACAGGTCAGCCGGCTCGTCTGAAATCAAAATTGAGTTGACGCTAACGAAGTATATAAGATTCTTTAGGAGTTGTACCTCGCTTAAGTTATTTGGACCATAGGAAATAAAATTGCGGCCATTTGACAAAAATAGGGATTTTTTTCATCGATTTTTCGACTTCGTCGGCCAAGTAAAAATATTTGTAGTTGATGGATCGGTATAAAAGTGGTACGACTCCTAGACAATTTAGTTAGCTTCGTCGGAAACAAAGATTCATGCCAATCGGTTCAGTAGATTTGAAGTTACCACACCGCGCGATAAAAAAAAGTCATTTCGAGAAAAACGTGTTTGAAGTTTTGCCTACATATAAATGCAATGTTATGCAACTTACGTTCAATCTGCTATTCCGGATTCATAAACTAGTCCTTCCTCTTCCTCATAGAGGGCGTTCTGCTCGATCTGGGCCATCCTGCGCTGCTTCAGAACCGCTCGTACGGCCGGTGACAAGCGGTTTTCGGCCGCTTGAATCCGGTGGTAGTCCGAATGCTGGGCGGACTGCGTCGAATAGAGTCCCAGGGTGACGTCCATCGTTGTCATGGTCTTCAGAATTGCTGAATACCCTTCGCTGAAGCTGCTCACTGCCAGGAAAGTCGCAATCTCCACAGTCTTCGCAACAGAATGTAAATGCTTGTGGGCTAACTTCCAAACACATGCGTTCAAACTTTCATTTGAATTTTGTGTGTTTCCTCCCAAGCACCGGCACATTAACTCGTCATGTGAAAGAAAAAAAACTGGTGCGTGAAAAAGGCCGATTTCAGGCAGGTTCATTTTTTTGTTCAACCACGAATAACAAACATTTCCGTTCCGTATTCGGAAAAACCGTTTCAGAGGTGGATTCTAAACACTTTTATGGATCCAAAAACGCAATTAAAAAATCGATTTTTTGAACCAAAACATAGTAAACCTCCCCTTAATTGGCTGTAAGGGCACGGCATTACCGCCTTATTAGTGCACGGCAACTGACATGTGAGCTCGCAGCATCCACTGGACGTGCTGTATCGAGGCAAAGAAGTGTACAGAAGGCTTCGGCAGAGTTGCCCTTGTTGTCGGAGACCTGCTAAATGTGTACATCTGACGCGTCTTCCGGGATTAGCCGAGCGGTCAAGGGCGCTGCAGTCATGGATTGTGCTGCTGGTCCCGGCGGAGGTTCGAGTCCTCCCTGTGGCATGGTCAAACCGCTCTGAGCACTATGGGACTCAACATCTGAGGTCATCAGTCCCCTAGAACTTTGAACTACTTAAACCTAACTAACCTAAGGACATCACACACATCCATGCCCGAGGCATGATTCGAACCTGCGACCATAGCGGTCACGCGGTCCCAGACTGAAGTGCCTAAAACCGCACGGCCACACCGGCCGGCTCTGGAGAGTCATTCTCTATGGATTCGCATCTTCAGGGGGTCTTGAACAAGATATCTGGACCCAAATATTGTGTAAAGAGACCGAGATCTAGGAGCAGGGATTATGTTTACCACTCGAACCCCTCTTCATAATACTGTACGGGTGAATCGGCAAGGTTTAACTGCTAGCAGGTATCGTGACGAGATCTTGGGACCTCACCTGCGCTTGTTGTGATGTACTGTGGGCCAACACGTCGTACTGATGGACGGTACTGCTCGTCCTCACAGAGCACGGATGGTTGATGTTTTCTTGGAAACGGAACATATTCCACGCATGGCGTGGCTTGCTCGCCCTCCCGATTTTAATGCCATAGAGCATGTCTGGGATGCGCTAGGGAGACGGCTTGCATCACGTCAGCGCCACTCTCCTAGACGGCGAGCAGCTCCGCAGGAAGAATGGGCGTTATTCCCCCAAAATGAGACTGATGACATCATTCGCAGCAAGCGAATTGTTGCCAGAGGTGGTCACACCACATACTGCGCACATTAATAGTTGTTGGAATGTGTGTGAAAATCCGTTAAGTTGGAGAAAACGAAGAACATTTTCGTCTACCGTTATGCAGTTGTTTGCGGAACACTATGGGACTTAACATCTGTTGTCATCAGTCCCCTAGAACTTAGAACTACTTAAACCTAACTAACCTAAGGACATCACACACATCCATGCCCGAGGCATGATTCGAACCTGCGACTGTAGCGGTCACGCGGTTCCAGACTGAAGCGCCTTGAGCCGCACGGCCACACCGGCCGGCGCGTTCTGTATTATTTACAGTGTTTCTACTTTACTATCACCTGATTATACTCTTTTGTGGCAAAATAAATGCAACTTTACAAAATTTGCTTTCTTTGCTTTAATTTTGGACACCAGTGTACATTATAACACCACCAGCTACTGCTAAATTAGCAGTACACCGATACTGTTACTGCTGGCCGAAGTGGCCGTGCGGTTCTAGGCGCTGCAGTCTGGAACCGCGAGACCGCTACGGTCGCAGGTTCGAATCCTGCCTCGAGCATGGATGTGTGTGATGTCCTTAGGTTAGTTAGGTTTAACTAGTCCTAAGTTCTAGGGGACTAATGACATCAGAAGTTGAGTCCCATAGTGCTCAGAGCCATTTGAACCATTTGATACTGTTACTTCCGTGCAAGTAATTAGATTTAACCGTGACTGTGTAGTAACGGTTAAGGTATCGGGCTATTTTTAGTTTCTCGAAAGATTTCTGTTGGCAGGAAGTAGTAGCAAAACAAACGGCATTCTGTTAGTTGTAAAGTAAACTGTAATTACGTAAAAGGAAACGGTGGACATCCTAATTATGCAAAGCTGTGCCAAGCACTTGCACTTTTCAGAAACAAATTTAACTTTTGCGATTGATTGTTACCTGGTACTGAAAATCTATTTTACAAATATGTTACGGGACAGCACCACAGTAAGTAGACTACCAGTGGTTTGGCAAACGCAACACAGAAGAAATATAAAACCGTTTGGCAATAACTGGCTCTCAGTAACACTTTCTATCTGTGTATTAAAGCACAATCATTACAGATAAATTATTACGAATGGTGGGATAAAACTAACTTGGACATGAGGATCTTTTATTGAGGATCTTTTATTAGTTTAATTAATGGAAATTACTGACTAGGAAATGGCTTTCAGCTAGTCGTATTGTCTGTTCTGATTACTTTTTGGTTTAATAGGGAGCCTTCACTTCTTTATACTAGATAGAGTAAAAATAACACATGTGGTCCCTGAATCTGTAATAATTGGAATAGTGGTAGCCAGTCACTTATTATAGCACCAAATGTTATAAAATTGATAGTTGCACTTCATTTGTACTGTTGTTGTAATATGGAAAGCAAAGCTGGCCCAGCAGCATGCATGGGGACCCAGAAACTAACCTATCAATAGACTCAGATCCAGTCTGAATATTTTAGTGAATACACAACATGAGAAACACTATTAACTACAAATAAATGGAAATATACACATTATTACAAACCTGTACAGTAATTATTCCTTAAGCTGGCCCTTCAAATTCATAGCCAGTAAGTACTCTGACTGATCACATTTTTATGCCAGTAGTTGGAATACTGTTCTGAGATTTCAATCGGAAAAACATTTCAGTAAGCCACTTTATATCTTTTCTAGGCAATTATACGTTAACGAAACTTTAACAACCCTTCTGTAAAAAAGAACACATGAAGTACTTCAGAAACAAGACCCAGTGATTATAAAGCAATCTACTACCTCAGAAGAGTTGTTCAAAATTATTAAAGAAAGCAATTACTTTTCAGTTCAGTGAAATAGGATACTAGCAGACATTGCAGCACTTTGAAAACGACCCTGTCTGGGTAAATAACACAGGATTAAACATAGGATTTCAACACAAAGTTGAAACAAAATAGCATTATTATTTGTATAAGAAATTAAATAACTGGTCCATGCAATTATGCAGCACTCAACCGATTATTTGAGAGGAAGGTGGCGGATGTAGCTGTTTCCTCTGGAGACTCAATAAGGCGGCAAAAGTATCTATGGCTCATACTGCATCACTAGCTTTTAAAAATCTCTTCTTAGCGTCGGATTTTCGTAGTTCAGAGTCCACCAATTTGTGCCATGAATAATCAGTCAAATTTCTTCCATTTGCGAGACTATATTAAATAATCTTGCTGCTCTTCTTGTCGCACAAGACGTGGACAGTTTGCATGCTAGACACCAAGTAACTCTTGCCACAAAGTTGCCTCGCGGTTCGACCGTCAGATCCTACTTTTCTATTCCCACCAAGCCAGTTTCGCTGCGGAGAGACTTCCCTTCAGGCTTTACATCACTGCAAATATACTTTCTCTTCGCATGAACCAGTACTACAAGTATAGCTTTAACATTTCAGTACTTTTGCGGATCATTACTTTTGAAATTACATGCACACATTAAGTATAGTGACGTAGATGCACATAAATAATGAATACAATATTTACATAGGTGTTACAGCAAAGATTTTAGTGATACAGACGTCACATTAAACATGCGCACACAAAGAAGTTGTATATATATATATATATATATATATATATATATATATATATATATATATATATAGGGTGAGTCACCTAACGTTACCGCTGGATATATTTCGTAAACCACATCAAATACTGAGGAACCGATTCCACAGACCGAACGTGAGGGGCTAGTGTAATTGTTTAATACAAACCATACAAAAATGCACGGAAGTATGTTTTTTAACACAAACCTAGGTTTTTTTAAATGGAACCACGTTAGTTTTGTTAGAACATCTGAACATATAAACAAATACGTAATCAGTGCCGTTTGTTGCATTGTAAAATGTTAATTACATCCGGAGATATTGTAACCTAAAGTTGACACTTGAGTACCAATCCTCCGCTGTTCGATCGTGTGTATCGGAGAGCACCGAATTACGTAGGGATCCAAAGGGAACGGTGATGGACCTTAGGTACAGAAGAGACTGGAACAGCACATTACGTCCACATGCTAACACCTTTTTATTGGTCTTTTTCACTGACGCACATGTACATTACCATGACGTGGAGGACGCATGAATTGGCCAGCCCATTCTCCTGATCTTACACCTCTGGATTTCTTTCTGTGGGGTACGTTAAAGGAGAATGTGTACCGTGATGTGCCTACAACCCCAGAGGATATGAAACAACGTATTGTGGCAGCCTGCGGCGACATTACTCCAGATGTACTGCGGCGTGTACGACATTCATTACGCCAGAAATTGCAATTGTGTGCAGCAAATGATGACCACCACATTGAACATCTATTGGCCTGACATGTCGGGACACACTCTATTCCACTCCGTAATTGAAAACGGAAACCACGTGTGGACGTGTACCTCACCCTAGTGGTAATGTACATGTGCGTCAGTGAAAAAGACCAATAAAAAGGTGTTAGCATGTGGACGTAATGTGCTGTTCCAATCTCTTCTGTACCTAAGGTCCATCACCGTTCCCTTTGGATCCCTACGTAATTCGGTGCTCTCCGATACACACGATCGAACAGCGGAGGAGTGGTACTCAAGCGTCAACTTTAGGTTACAATATCTCCGGATGTAATTAACATTTTACAATGCAACAAACGGCACTGATTACGTATTTGTTTATATGTTCAGATGGGCTAGCAAAACTAACGGGATTCCATTTAAAAAAACGTAGGTTTGTGTTAAAAGAACATACTTCCGTGCATTTTTTTTATGGTTTGTATTAACCAATTACACTAGCCCCTCTCCTCACGTTCGGTCTGTGGAATCGATTCGTCAGTATTTGATGTGGTTTACGAAATATATCCAGCGGTAATGTTAGGTGACTCACCCTATATATATATAGGGTGTTACAAAAAGGTACAGCCAAACTTTCAGGAAACATTCCTCACACACAAATAAAGAAAAGATGTTATGTGGACATGTGTCCGGAAACGCTTAATTTCTATGTTAGAGCTCATTTTAGTTTGTTTTTCCACCTACGCTCAATGGAGCACGTTATCATGATTTCATAAGGGATACTCTACCTGTGCTGCTAGAACATGTGCCTTTACAAGTGCGACCCAACATGTGGTTCAAGCACCAAGCACGATGGAGCTCCTGCACATTTCAGTCGAAGTGTTCGCACGCTTCTCAACAACAGATTCGGTGACCGATGGATTGGTAGAGGCGGACCAGTTCCATGGCCTCCACGCTCTCCTGACCTCAACCCTCTCGACTTTCATTATGTCTACGCAACCCCGGTAGCAAATGTAGAGACTCTTCTTGCTCGAATTGTAGACGGCTGTGATACAATACGCCATTCTCCAGGGCTGCATCAGCGCATCAGGGATACCATGCGACGGAGGGTGGATGCATGTATCCTCGCTAACGGAGGACATTTTGAACATATCCTGTAACAAAGTGTTTGAAGTCACGCTGGTACGTTCTGTTGCTGTGTGTTTCCATTCCACGATTAACGTGATTTGAAGAGAAGTAATAAAATGAGCTCTAACATGGAAAGTAAGCGTTTCCGCACACACGTCCACACTGAATGTTTGGCCGTACCTTTTTGTAACACCCTATATATATATATATATATATATATATAAAGTAGGTAATGGTGTTACAACATGGACATACATTTTATCACAGGATGTAAATGAAGTTCAGAAATGCCGGGAATACAGAAGGAATAATCACATAACAGAAGATTTACGACAGTCTTGGCCAAGATTAGAAGGTATGCGTAACTGGAATATGTGAGGCTGTCATCTAACAAATCAGTTGTGAAAGTACAAGCTCGCAGTGCCTGCTCAGCGACTACGTGGTTAAGCCGAAAGAATGTTTAATTAAAACATACACACTACATCAAAGAATGAATTGTGAATGAGCCCTCAAACTATCCGTGAAACTACAAGGTTCGCTACAATTTCTCGCTCCTATCATCGTGCCTACAGATACTCTCTAAATTTTATCACCCATTTGCCTAAGTTTTCTCAGTCCCTCAAAATTCTACAAGTCTTTGAACAGAAGATTGCGTGTCACATGATTTGTCGCTGGTTGCTGGTTGCTGGTTGCTGGTTGCAGGGGGAAAGTCCTTTCTGAATGTCCGCAGGAGAAGAAGGAATATTTACTCGTTGCTCACTGACGGAGAGGTCTCTACTCACCGCCCATCAACGAAGAAGAAGTTATTACTGTTCGCTCTCCAGACTCGCTTCTGAGCCAGCACGACATTCTGTGCGCCAATGAGGCTGCTCTGCAGTATTCTGATGAATGGTACAGAAGTAACTAAAGCAATAATTTTCGAGCTAGCAGAAGTTTTGCGGTATTAACTTGTAGAAGGATATAGTTCTTAACAGACCTGTCTGACGTCTCCTCTCTGCAGCTGAATTTTCCCACCCGCCATTGCGCTGGTAACCACGTTTGGATTTTCTGGAAACTTGCTTTTAGCGCCTTCCGTCTACTAAATAATACTGTTAACAAGCAAGATGTCCCGTTGCAAATTTTCAAGTGGCCGGGCTGCTTACTGGTTTCTCACGGTGCTGCTACGGGACTTCCGTCCCTCTCCACTCTTTACTGAGAAGGACTTCCCGTTACGAAAACAGAGTTCTTTTGTCAACAACTGCGGTCGTCCAGCTCGGCTTGTTAAATATAAGAGTCGGCCCAAACTCAAGTGTTCGTCCATCTTGGTATCTGCTTTTCTCAAGAAAGCGGCCGGACCAAACACACACAGTGTGAAGAGTGCCTAGCGAGGCGCTTTGCAGTCAGCCGCAGGACGGACACAAGGCCAGACCCCAGACGGTTGACACGGCTTGCCCGACTTAACAGTCGACCACTCAGGGTTGCCCCACCGCCTGGTTGTAGGATGCTCGTTCCCGTGGACCTGATGGGACTTCGGCTATGCTGTTCGCAGGCAGAATCCCAGTCTGGAGTCCACCAACTCTAGAAAAATTACAGAAATAATTACATGCAGCTTCCTCCAATATATACATGGTGTACCGAGAAACTGCAGGGAAGGTATCCTGACGGGAAATGGAGGAAAAAAAGGCCCTATGAACACGTGTCCGGAAATGCATCTTTGCGACGGTAGATAGCGTTGACCACGTTCCGTGCATTCCTTATTTGCTGCAGCTGTGTGATTGACGCAGCGTACTGTAAGGAGCGGAATGGTCCGGTATTCATGTCGGGAACAAGACGAGGTGGTATTTGTGTACAGTGTTTGTCTTCGGGCAAGCAGATGGAAACGGTCGAAAGGCAGCACGGCTATAACGAAGCAAGTACCCTCATAGGCACCAACCACAACTTTTTGGGCGTTTGTGTAATCATGGGTTCTTTCGGACAGGTGAACATCCATGGGAGGCGGAGGACTGTGCATACACCAGATTTGATGGACCAGGCTCTACTGGATGTTGAGACGAACCGTAGTATAAGTTGTCCGCCAACATGGTGTAGGCGAAAGTACGTTTATGTGTATCCTGCACGACAACCACTACTATCCCTATCACCTGTAACAAGTGCAAGGATTAGGAAAGGCTAATTTTGCTCTCTGCGGGAAGGGTTTTGTCGATGATTTTTGTACCAGGCCATCCCAGTTACGGGATTTCTGTCATCAGTCCTCTGCATCAGTGAAGAAACCTTGACCAGAACTGGCACCATCAATCTGCATAATCGTCGTCTATGGGCTACAGACAGTTCTCGGGGAATGGGTGAGGCATCTCATCAGCATCGCTTCAGCATCAATGTGTGGGCAGGGATCCTTGGCGATCACATATTTGTACCAGTTGTTATTCCACAAGGCCTCAACGAAGGTATTTCCTGCAGAATACTCTCCCTGGGATACTTGAGAATGTGCCTTTGGCAATAGGACTGTTTATGTAGTTTCTGCATGAAGTAGCACCACTCCATTCCCACATTATAGTTTGCCGACACCTCAACATCTTCGTGGGATGCTGGATAGGACGTGGAGGCCCTTGAAAGATATGTGCTAAGGTCTGATCAGGGTAGATCCAGAAAATAAAGTTGGTAGTTGCCAATTCCAAGGTGGAATAAGTATAATATCTTTGAGTAGGAGGATCTTTGATGGTTAAAAGAGTAGGGCGAGTGCAGTAAAAAACTGGGGAGTCGTAGCTAGGTGCCCGCAGGAAGCAGACGTGTGGTGACAGCTTTAAGGTAGGACTCACGCTGCACAGTTACACTAAACAAACTTTAGCACGTAAATGAGAGGAGATATATAATGATTTGAAAATGGGTTTTGTTACATAATGTTCAGAGTTAGGATTTGTATGTCCAAGATTTGACGCAGTAAGCGTTTTGTAAATTTTTTTTAAGAGTGATCCGTGCCACAAAATGTTGTAAATGGTAGTTTTTGTGTATGACTCAAAGTTTTAACAACATATATATATATATATATATATATATATATATATATATATATATATATATATTGAGATCAACATTGTGTTTAAATCTAACAGCCTGAATCATAATCCACATCCTTTGCTTGTACTGAATATGAAAATGAGTAGTAAAGTAAAGTTATCCACCAATGAAAGAACGTAAAGAAAATGAGGCCTCAATGCAATATAGTGTGCAGTTCATGGTTTCAAATCGCGAGAATTGCATCCAGTGGCGGGCCACTTTTAATATTTGTTGTGACTTGGATGCGATGCAGCTTTGTACTGTGATCGGAGACAATTTGTTGTCATTGCACGCACACTGTTCATTTCCAGACGCACGTTCATAGAACCTTTTTTCCTCCATTTCCCATCAGGAATCCGTCCCTGTAGTTTGTCGATCTTGTTAATGTTCACCCTGCATAGAGAGAAGTAATATATCATTTGGCGTCCTAATCTCCGGAATCACTGTCGTCCTCCATAGCTGAGTTGTCAGCGTGGTAGAAACCCATACGAGGGTTCTTCGTTCTATTCCTGGTCGGGTCAGAGATTTTCTCCGCTTGGGGACTGGGCGTTGTGTTGTCTTCATCCTCATCGACACTCGAAGTGGCGTTAACTAAAAAGACTTGTCTAACCGACGGAAGGCCCTAGCCATACACACATTCAATTTAATTTCCATAATCAGTGAGGTTCCTTGCCACAAACGTGAGCATACATCAACTGACACCTATCGAAGTGAAACTAAATGAATTTAAATAAAGTATGAAAATGAGATGTGAGACAAGTCAGTCTGGTAACAGACTATCACGTATCGCCCTGTATATATCTAGCCACTATATGCTTTCATTTCTACACAAACTGTAAATGAATATTATACAACAATGCAAAAACTCATTGAAGTCGACCTCGGGGAAGATCAGTTTGGGTTCTGGAAAAAAATATGGCCACTATATGCTTTCGTTATACAAACTGCAAATGAATATTATACAATAATGCACGCAGAAATCGACCTCGGGGAAGATCAGTTTGGGTTCTGGAAAAATATAGGGAAATGCGATGCGATACTGACTCTTCGACTCATCTTACAATACAGATTAAAAAAAAAAAGGCAAACTTACAGTTATAACGTTTATAGATAGTGTTATTAAGAGGTTTTAGCTATGTGCTACCGCTGAATTTCACTCTTTTATTTCTGTCTTACTGGCATCAACAACGCAGTCGTCCGGTCACCGAGATGGAACTGTTTCATGTAGGACACAACACTCATATTTGGCTGTGGGAAATCGCTCAGTGGTGAAAATAAAGAAAGCTGCACCAGCATAGATTCTTTCGCTGAGTGGAAGAGGAAGTAATCATTTGCGGTTCCAATATATAACTGTCCGTGTCTGGCACATAACTAAAAAAAAAAAATTTTTTTGTTCCTTCTGTGACCAGACAAGTTTTGTTGTGGACAATGATTCCACGCAGATGCAACACCATTCTTGATTAACGTCTTAACTTCTTCAACTGTGAGAGTGGCAATGAGTCCTCTCGTACCCAAAAAATGCCAAGCACTCTGTTGCCAGCGTTCCTTACTCTGTTCACATTTGCTGGGCAAACTTAAGTTGTGATAATCCTGATGAGTTATCGTTAACGAATTAAATGATATGCTATCTACCAAATGCAAACCGTCCGAAGTTAATGACTCTTACGTAAGTTCTTACACAGACCTGCTAATTTCATTTCCAAGGTTAGAGCAAAGTCTACAAAGAAGCCATGGATTACTCGAGGAATAGGGGTATCTTGTAAAACAAAAAGAAAACTGTATCTGTCAATCCGAAACATTTCCAATGTTGATGCTATAGCACATTATAAGAAATACTGCAAAATATTAAAGACTGTAATACGGATGTCAAAGCAAATATATTACAAGGAAAAGATAGTCATATCAGATAACAAAATAAAGACAATATGGGATATAGTGAAGGAGGAGACCGGTAGAACCAGACATGAAGAGGAACAAATAGCATTAAGAGTAAATGATGCATTGGTGACAGATGTGTATAGTGTTGCAGAACTTTTTAACAAACATTTTATAACTGTTACTGAAAAGATGGGGTTGTCAGGTTCGGTAGATGCTGCTATGGATTACCTTAGACCAGACATTTCAAGTAACTTCCATAATATGAGTTTGACCCTCACTACCCCAACAGAAATAATGTCCATCATAAAATCTTTAAAATCAAAAACATCTAGTGGGTATGATGAATTATCAACAAAGTTAATTAAAGAATGTGATTCTGAGCTAAGTAACATATTAAGCTATCTGTGTAACCAGTCGTTTATCAGTGGAATATTTCCCGAATGGCTGAAATATGCTGAAGTTAAGCCACTGTTTAAGAAGGGAGATAAAGAAATAGCATCAAATTTCCGTCCAATTTCACTGTTGCCAGCATTCTCAAAAATTTTCGAAAAAGTAATGTACAGTCGTCTTTATAACCATCTTATCTCAAATAACATACTGTCAAAGTCACAGTTTGGATTTCTAAAAGGTTCTGATATTGAGAAGGCTATCTACACTTACAGTGAAAATGTACTTAATTCATTAGACAAAAAATTGCAGGCAACTGGTATATTTTGTGATCTGTCAAAGGCATTTGACTGTGTAAATCACAATATCCTTTTAAGTAAACTAGAATATTATAGTGTAACAGGAAATGCTGCAAAATGGTTCAAATCTTATATCTCTGGCAGGAAACAAAGGGTGTTATTAGGAAAGAGACATGTATCAAGCTATCAGGCATCATCCAACTGGGAACTAATTACATGTGGGGTCCCACAAGGTTTCCATTTTGGGGCCCTTACTTTTTCTTGTGTATATCAATGACCTTTCATCAGTAACATTACCAGATGCCAAGTTTGTTTTGTTTGCTGATGATACAAACATTGCAATAAATAGCAAATCAAGTGTAGTCTTAGAAAGATCAGCCAATAAAATATTTGTAGACATTAATCACTGGTTCCTAGCCAATTCTTTGTCACTAAACTTTGAAAAAACACACTACATGCAGTTCAGAACTTGTAAGGGGTGTCCCAAGAGTATATGTCTAACATATGATGACAAGAAGATAGAAGAAGTGGACGGTGTTAAATTCTTGGGATTACAGCTTGATAATAAATTCAACTGGGAGGAGCACACCACAGAACTGCTGAAGCGTCTTAACAAATCTCTGTTTGCAATGCGAATTTTGTCAGACATAGGGGATATAAAAATGAAAAAACTGGCATACTATGCTTACTTTCATTCCATAATGTCATATGGGATTATTTTCTGGGGTAATTCATCAAGCCAAGCTAAAGTTTTCCGGGCACAAAAACGTGCAGTAAGAATTATATGTGGTGTGAACTCAAGAACATCCTGCAGAAGCCTGTTTAGGGAACTAGGGATACTAACTACAGCTTCCCAATATATTTATTCCTTAATGAAATTTGTCATTAAAAATATATCACTTTTTCAAACCAACAGCTCAATTCATGGAATCAATACTAGAAATAAGAATAATCTTCACAAGGATTTAAAGTCACTTAGTCTTGTACAAAAAGGTGTGCATTATTCAGGAACACACATTTTCAATAACTTGCCAGCAGCCATAAAAAGCTTAACAACCAATGAAATTCAGTTTAAGAGAAGCCTAAAGGATTTATTGGTGGCCAACTCCTTCTACTCCATTGATGAATTTCTGAGGAAAACCAACTGATTTGTATATAAGTACAACATATCTTCTGCACAATTTCAGTGCAGTAATGTGTTCACTGAAAATTTGTGTGTGTGTGTGTGTGTGTAAGTATAATCTAACTTCTGCACCATTTCAGTGCAGTAATGTGTTCATTGTAAATAAGTATTACAGTAGTTGTATTACATGTTTCTTACCTTATAAATAAATATAAAACTTTTTTATTTTAAATTCAGTGCAATAGTATTTGTAAAATGACTCTTAGTGTTCATTAAAAAATGACGATCATTCCACTTGGGACCTGTGGAATGGTACATTAGCTTATTTGTTTTAGTTTAAATATTTGTCATGTATTGTTGTTTTTCTGACATGTTCCACATCCTGGAGGACCTCCTCACTACGGATCAATTGGAATGAAAGTAAATCTAATCTAATCTAATCTAATCATGCTGCTGCAGCTGAAGTTCTTATCAAGCCTTATCCAAGCAGCAAACACGTTAGTTTTGGTATCAGCTGTTGCTGGGTGTCTGGTCCGATTTTCATCTCCGACGTAACTTCTTCAGATACTGAATGGATTTAATCAAGGAAAATCAGTCTTCATTAAAGGAGGCTTATTATGTGGATAGCCGGCCGCTGTGAGCGAGCGGTTCTAGGCGCTTCGGTCTGGAATCGCGCGACCGCTACGGTCGCTGGTTCAAATCCTGCCTCGAGCATGGATGTGTGTGATGTCCTTAGGTTAGTTAGGTTTAAGTAGTTCTAAGTTCTAGGGGACATAACCTCAGATGTTAAGTCCCATAGTGCTCAGAGCCATTTGAACCATTATGCCGATAATGCCAAATTCAGTCCGTCTAAGTTCTGACTGCGCTAAGGCAGGATTAGAAATGCAAAAAAATTATCGTTCGGCAATGCCCCATGTTTGTGCGTGACGGACATAGGAAGAAAGATACCTATGTGGAATACGACAATGACGATACTTCTACTTTTCTCAACGGCCCGACACACCAGCGATCCGTCGAATGGGCGGTTCTTCGTTTCGTAAATCGCAAGTGCGTGGGCAAATCGCAGTGATAGGTCGCATGGAAATCCCAGGCAAACTGATGGATCGCATTTATTAGTGCACGCAGTATGGCTGGGGTAGTTGGCAGCGGTGTGTGGCAATACGGTTGCGAATAGTTTCTTTATTTACTAAGTGTGGTATTGCACTGTTGTCTCGTCTCGCTCTGCTCACGTTGAATAGAATTTATAATTATCCAGGGACCACGAACTGCTCTGAGAAGTGAAGTGGAAGCCGGAATTGCCGGTTATATTAAGAAGTAATACGAAATACACGCTATGATTTTGCAGTGAAGAGCATTTTGAAATATATGCTATAGAAGTAGAATTTGTGGGAAGTCCATAGTAATAGTCGCGATACAATGGGCTCCATCTTATGATTCTGAGTTACTTACGAAATAGCTGTACATATTACTGAAGTATATAACATCTAAACGGAATGGCATACATATCTACTATAATGTTAACACGACATTTTAAATGTTCAGGGAAAATTTATTACACAGTTATACTCAAGACTCTTGTCATTTCATATAATTTCGAATTAAATGATATGGAATCTACCCACTGCAAACCGTACAGAGTTAACGACTCTTAGGCGAAGTCTTAGACACGCCTGCTAATTTCATTCCACGTGTTCTTGTAGCTGACGTTCTTATCAAGTCTCATCCAAACAGCAAACATGTTATCTCTGATAGCAGCTGTTGCTGGGTGCCTAGTCCGACATTTATCTCCAACCTAACTTCTTTAGTGACCGAATGGATTTAATCAAAGGAAATCCGTCTTCTTGAAAGGAGGAGAACACGCACTATCAAATTCAGTCCGTCTACGTTCTGATTCGCGCAAAGACAGGCTTAGCAAGACAAAAAGCTTATCGTTCGGTAACGCCCTTGATTAAAGTGCTCGGCGACAAAGGAAAAAATACGGACACGGAATATGACAATGAAGACCTTCCACCTTTCTGACGGACACAGAATGTTGGAACTTCCAAAAATGGGACATTTTATGGAAAGTGCCGTCTAATTTGTCTCATTTATTTTAAAGTATAACTAGTTTCGACAGTTCACCTCTTACTATCGAATGTTAAAAGAATACTTGTTACGACGTCATTAATAAAAAAAATATTAAACTACACTGCTTTATAAAAATATCTCAAAGCGTATGAACCTAAATACACATCCCTTGTAGGTGATAAGGTTACATCAACACACGTGGGATAAAAGACTTCCAAACTTCGTTAATAAGATCTTTCCAACAATAGATTGGATTTCATATTGCTGCTGCGTGTCTCACTTGTTGAAACAACGCAGAAGAATCGAATTATGCTCAAACCTTCCAGTGCAGTTCCAGTACTTTGATAAAGACATGTCAAAGCAAAATGGTGTGACCTGACATCACAGCTCTGATGGTGGCGCAGATGTGACAGCTTCATGTAATCTTGCAACGTAAATTAGTACTTATATCACGAATGACAAAATCAAGTGTGATATCTCTGGTCTCTCGAAGTCTGTATTTAGATACAATAAAGAAGAGAAATAGAAACGCCCTATCTGAGAACATTTAGTGATGTGTACTCCCAAAATATTTTGAGTGCGCAGTTGCCTATCATCATGGACTTTCATCCTAGTGAAGAAATTAATGCAGCCGTAGTCTTTCTAAGGCTGCATGTTTGCAAAACTAGTAAATGCTGTTGCTCAATAGGAAATATAGGCCCATTACATACGATTACGATATTGCAGTGACTGCGTAAAAATTCCTATGGTCCGCGGCGCCGTTTTGAAATACGTCAAATGTAATCGAAATTGCCGGATGGACAACCACCAGCTGTAGAATGGGATGACGACAACGAAAATTTGTGCCGAGCCGGGACTCGAACCCGGATTTCCCTCTTGCCGAGAGCAGCCGCCTTATCATTTGCCTGTCCTTGCACGAGTCGCGGCCATCCCTAACTTCCACATGTCGCCAACCACGTCTCTACAACCTGTACTAGCGCAACCATTATTTATATTTCCGTACAGGCGAGACATTTGACTTGGAAGTCTGCTGCCCGGTGTCGCCGGATAGATGCGATTTTGTAATGCCTGTGATAATCTGAATTACGATGGGAGGTACCTTTCCACATCTGCATTTATATGGATACTCTGCAAATCACATTTAAGTGCCTGACAGAGGGTTCATGGAACCACCTTCACTATTATTCCAATCTCGTATAGCGCGCGGAAAGAATGAACACCTGTATCTTTTCGTACGAGCTCTGATTTTCCTTATTTTATCGTGGTGATCGTTCCGCTCTATGTAGGTACGTGTCAACTAAAAATTTTTGCATTCGGAAGAGAAAGTTGGTGATTGGAATTTCGTGGGAAGATTCCGTCGCAACGAAAAACGCCTTTCTTTTAATGATTTCCAGCCCAGATCCTGTATCATTTCTGTGACACTCTCTCCCATATTTCGCGATAATACGAAACGTTCTGCCTTTCTTTGAACTTTTTCGATGTACTCCGTCCCGGCGGAGGTTCGAGTCCTCCCTCGAGCATGGGTGTGTGTGTTTGTCCTTAGGATAATTTAGGTTAAGTAGTGTGTAAGCTTAGGGACTGATGACCTTAGCTGTTAAGTCCCATAAGATTTCACACACATTTGAACATTTGATGTACTCCGTCAGTCCTATCTGGTAAGGATCCCACACCGCGCAGCAGTATTCTAAAAGAGGACGGACAAGCGTGGTGTAGGCAGTCACCTTAATAGGTCTGTTACATTTTCTTAGTGTCCTGCCAATAAAACACAGCATTTGGTTAGCCTTCCCCACAACATTTTTATGTATCCTTTCCAATTTAAGTTGTTCGTAATTGTAATACCTAGGTATTTAGTTGAATTTACGGCTTTTAGATTAGACTGATTTATCGTGTAACCGAAGTTTAACGAGTTCCTTTTAGCACTCATGTGGATGACCTCACACTTTTCGTTATTTAGGGTCAACTGCCACTTTTCGCACCATTCAGATATTTTTTCTAAATTGTTTTGTAGTTTGTTTTGATCTTCTGATGACTTTATT
This sequence comes from Schistocerca serialis cubense, assembly GCF_023864345.2. Taxonomy (NCBI): domain Eukaryota; kingdom Metazoa; phylum Arthropoda; class Insecta; order Orthoptera; family Acrididae; genus Schistocerca; species Schistocerca serialis. Next base: position 256,225,857 of record NC_064639.1, on the reverse strand, counting down.
AGTCGATAAACGACAGCGTCATCTGCTAACAACTGACGACCGCTGCTCAGATTGTCTCCCAAATCGTTTATATAAATAAGGAACAGCAAAGAGCCTATAACACTACCTTGGGGAACGCCTGAAATCACTTCTGTTTTACTTGATGACTTTCCGTCAATTACTACGAACTGTGACCTCTCTGGCAGGAAATCGCAAATCCAGTCACTTAACTGAGACGATATTCCATAAGCACGCAATTTTACTACGAGCCGCTTGTGTAGTACAGTGTCAAAAGCCTTCCGGAAATCCAGGAATACGGAATCGATCGGAAATCCCTTGTCAATAGCACTCAGCACTTCATGTGAATAAGGAGCCAGTTGTGTTTCACAGGAACGATATTTTCTAAACCCGTGTTGACTGTGTGTCAATAGACCGTATCGTTCGAGGTAATTCATAATGTTCGAACACAATATATGTTCTAAAATCCTGCTGCATATGGACGTTGACGATATGGGCCCGTAATTTAGGATTACCTTTGGACATTCATGTATGCGATAAGCGGAAAACCGGGCTCCAGTCCCGGTCCGGCACAAGTTTTCGTTGTCGTCATTCCATTCTACAGCTGATGGCAGTCATTATGCGCCACTCCGAATACAATTAACGGATTACATACGAAGGTTTTATTGGTCAGGCAAAATTACGCAGGTTATAGTATAAATGAGTGCAAGGTTGAGTTTCTTGGGATACAGGATCTCGGGAAAGTACAAATAGAGGCTCAGTATCTGAGGGTGCAGCTCAAACTCAGGACGAGGGCAGCCCTAGTAAACATTATAGTTGTGAATAGTCGTAGCTGTCTTAGGAAAGAACCAAACCTCCAAGCGCTCATAGAAATAACTGAAGCAGAAACCGTTATAGGTACTGAAAGCTGGCTGAAGCTGGAGATAAATTCAACCGAAATTTTTATCAGGAATATATCGGTGTACAGAAAGGGCACATTAGATCCATCTGGTTCTGAAGTGTTTGTTGCTGTCAGAAGTACTATTTTAGTGAAAGTGAAATAGAAATAGGTAGTTACTGTGAATTAGTATGGGTATAAATTAATACCTTGTTTCTCTTACCAACCTCTGGAATCAGTTGATATATTTGCTAAGGGTTTCACGACAAATTTGAGCCTCATTTCGAATAGGTACCCGACTTACACAGTTGTAGTTGGTGCTGACTTCAGTCCACCCTCGATACGCTAGCGAAAATACAGGGCCACTTTTTTCCACAGTAAACAAACTGTAGGGACTGATCGATGAGAGGATACGGAACAAAAAAGGTCTCATTAACTTATGTCTGGAAATACATGGTTTCTATGTTAGAGACCATTTATTCAATCATACATTGTTACAGAGACTCACTCAGTACCATGCAGCCACATTATAATATTTGTTGAAAGTGGTTTCCATGTGCCTTAACGCATGCGTGTACAGGACGTAGTATATTCTGTCTCACACGTTCACATCGGGCAGAATGCACCCGAACAGTGTCAAAGGTAGCACGAATACGCTGCTCCAGTGTCTCCACATCTGGAATGGGCTCTGCATACACGATACTTTTTAGATGGCCCCATAGTAGAAATCTCACGGGCTGTGATCCGATGAACGAGCTGACCATGCAGCTGGGTCGTCCAATCTATCGGCCAGGGAAGACACGATTGAGATGCGTCCGGACGTTAACGGCGAAGTGGGCTGGAGCACCATCATGAAGCAGCCACATAACCCTTCGAATAATCAATGGCACTTCTTCAAGCAGCGGAGGCAAAGTAATCCTCAAGAAACGCCGATGGTTCCGATTTGTTAGGCGACGTGGAAGGAAGACGGGCCCCAAAATACGGTTTGAAAAGGTAAGCGTGAACGGAGAGCATCGCACAGCGTACAGCGACAAACCGTACTTCTGCATTACCCCAGCTAACCATCGTCGGCGAGTATGGGGACTACCTTCGGAGAGATCCCATACTTCTAATGTTTTTGGAGGCACAGTGGTGTTACCTCTGGCATCATGGTAGAGTCTTGATTGAAAATTAGAGCTATTGAAATTTATGTCTGGAAAACGGTGTTGAAAAGAATAAACCACATAAACAACGCCTCACTCGTTTTTTTCAAACTCCGTCTTCCTTACACTTTTTCGGTTAAGAGATTCACCATAGCATTTATTTCAAGAAAACTTCAAATGGCTCTGAGCACTATGGGACTCAACATCTTAGGTCATTAGTCCCCTAGAACTTAGAACTACTTAAACCTAACTAACCTAAGGACATCACACACACCCATGCCCGAGGCAGGATTCGAACCTGCGACCGTAGCAGTCCCGCGGTTCCGGACTGCAGTGCCAGAACCGCACGGCCACCGCGGCCGGCTCAAGAAAACTGTTCCAGTTTCAGTCGGTTTCTTCGACAGTCACCAACAGTAACTCGCCGACACCATATCTGGGAGCAAGCTCAAAATCTTAAAATATGCGTGAAATCTTATGGGACTTAACTGCTAAGGTCATCATTCCCTAAGCTTATATCTACATCTACATCCATACTCCGCAAGCCACCTGACGGTGTGTGGCGGAGGGTACCTTGAGTACCTCTATCGGTTCTCACTTCTATTCCAGTCTCGTATTGTTCGTGGAAAGAAGGATTGTCGGTATGCCTCTGTGTAGGCTCTGATCTCTCTGATTTTATCCTCATGGTCTCTTCGCGAGATATACGTAGGAGGGAGCAATATACTGCTTGACTCCTCGGTGAAGGTATGGTCTCGAAACTTCATAAAAGCCCGTACCGAGCTACTGAGCGTCTCTCCCGCAGAGTCTTCCACTGGAGTTTATCTATCATCTCCGTAACGCTTACGCGATTACTAAATGATCCTGTAACGAAGCGCGCTGCTTTCCGTTGGATCTTCTCTATCTCTTCTATGAACCCTATTTGGTACGGATCCCACACTGGTGAGTAGTATTCAATCAGTGGGCGAACAAGTGTACTGTATCCGGCTTTCTTTGTTTTCGGATTGCATTTCCTTAGGATTCTTCCAACGAATCTCAGTCTGGCATCTGCTTTACCGACGATCAACTTTATATGATCATTCCATTTTAAATCACTCCTAATGTGTACTTCCAGATAATTTATGGAATTAACTGCTTCCAGTTGCTGACCTACTATATTGTAGCTAAATGATAAGGGATCTTTCTTTCTATGTATTCGCAGCACATTACACTTGTCTACATTGAGATTCAATTGCCATTCCCTGCACCATGCGTCAATTCGCTGCAGATCCTCCTGCATTTCAGTACAATTTTCCATTGTTACAACCTCTCGATATACCACAGCATCATCCGCAAAAAGCCTCAGTGAACTTCCCATGTCATCCACAAGGTCATTTATGTATATTGTGAATAGCAACGGTCCTAGGACACTCCCTTGCGGCACACCTGAAATCACTCTTACTTCGGAAGACTTCTCTCCTTTGAGAATGACATGCTGCGTTCTGTTATCTAGGAACTCTTCAGTCCAATCACACAATTGGTCTGATAGTCCATAAGCTCTTACTTTGTTCATTAAACGACTGTGGGGAACTGTATCGAACGCCTTGCTTACACACTACTTAACCCAAATTATCCTAAGGACAAACACACACACACACACACACACACACACACACACACACACCTGCCCGAGGGAGGACTCGAACGTCTGCCGGGACCAGCCTCACAGTTCATGACTGCAGCGCCTAGACCGCTCGGCTAATCCCGCGCAGCCCTGGGAGCAAGTTTTTTTTTATTGTTTCTCCTTTCTCAAGTCGTTTCAGTGATTCTAACTTAATAGCCAAAATCACAAATTTATTTTCGTTTGTAATAGTACTTCTTTTTAGATGTACAAGAAAAACAGCCAACAAAGAAAACGAAACACAACACTGTCTGTAACGATAATGACAAACATAAAATACCACTTCCTACAAAAGGTTTGCATGTGTAAACAATTCAAAACCAGAAGAGGCGTATGCGTGGGGTCATTGACACCGACGCAGCTGAGAGGAGTGGCACTGCTATGAGCGGGTGGGGGAAGAGGACGAGGATCGACAAATTGTGCAGTAGGCATTCTTTATTTTATTTTTTACGAGGCTCGCATTTATGGAAAACTCGTAATTCCGAGACTCGAAATATCGACATTCTACAGCTTAGCGAAATATCGACATTCTACTGTGTAGGGAGACAACGGGTATAATCTGGTGCACGGCTTCTAGTAATTGAGAGAGTCGTGATGTCACAACGATGTACCACGGACATCCTGCCTCCTCATATACTGTATATGAGACAGTATCGTGCTCCTGGTTTTCACCAGGAAAATGCTGGTTCACACGTGTCACGAGTCACTGTGAAGTGTCTGCGTGGTGCTGAAGTACTCCTTCCCAACTGTTGTGTACATAGTTCCGCGTAGTCAGCGCGTACACAACTTTCCCACTAGAGCGCGCCCCGCTAAGCACAACAGCGCAAGCGCAGCGCTCGTCCGTCTCCGCACTACGAGATGGAGCTATCTTAGAGACGGACCAAATTCTGCTTCCGCCGATCCGCGTATTAATACACTCCTGGAAATTGGAATAAGAACACCGTGAATTCATTGTCCCAGGAAGGGGAAACTTTATTGACACATTCCTGGGGTCAGATACATCACATGATCACACTGACAGAACCACAGGCACATAGACACAGGCAACAGAGCATGCGCAATGTCGGCACTAGTACAGTGTATATCCACCTTTCGCAGCAATGCAGGCTGCTATTCTCCCATGGAGACGATCGTAGAGATGCTGGATGTAGTCCTGTGGAACGGCTTGCCATGCCATTTCCACCTGGCGCCTCAGTTGGACCAGCGTTCGTGCTGGACGTGCAGACTGCGTGAGACGACGCTTCATCCAGTCCCAAACATGCTCAATGGGGGACAGATCCGGAGATCTTGCTGGCCAGGGTAGTTGACTTACACCTTCTAGAGCACGTTGGGTGGCACGGGATACATGCGGACGTGCATTGTCCTGTTGGAACAGCAAGTTCCCTTGCCGGTCTAGGAATGGTAGAACGATGGGTTCGATGACGGTTTGGATGTACCGTGCACTATTCAGTGTCCCCTCGACGATCACCAGTGGTGTACGGCCAGTGTAGGAGATCGCTCCCCACACCATGATGCCGGGTGTTGGCCCTGTGTGCCTCGGTCGTATGCAGTCCTGATTGTGGCGCTCACCTGCACGGCGCCAAACACGCATACGACCATCATTGGCACCAAGGCAGAAGCGACTCTCATCGCTGAAGACGACACGTCTCCATTCGTCCCTCCATTCACGCCTGTCGCGACACCACTGGAGGCGGGCTGCACGATGTTGGGGCGTGAGCGGAAGACGGCCTAACGGTGTGCGGGACCGTAGCCCAGCTTCATGGAGACGGTTGCGAATGGTCCTCGCCGATACCCCAGGAGCAACAGTGTCCCTAATTTGCTGGGAAGTGGCGGTGCGGTCCCCTACGGCACTGCGTAGGATCCTACGGTCTTGGCGTGCATCCGTGCGTCGCTGCGGTCCGGTCCCAGGTCGACGGGCACGTGCACCTTCCGCTGACCACTGGCGACAACATCGATGAACTGTGGAGACCTCACGCCCCACGTGTTGAGCAATTCGGCGGTACGTCCACCCGGCCTCCCGCATGCCCACTATACGCCCTCGCTCAAAGTCCGTCAACTGCACATACGGTTCACGTCCACGCTGTCGCGGCATGCTACCAGTGTTAAAGACTGCGATGGAGCTCCGTATGCCACGGCAAACTGGCTGACACTGACGGCGGCGGTGCACAAATGCTTCGCAGCTAGCGCCATTCGATGGCCAACACCGCGGTTCCTGGTGTGTCCGCTGTGCCGTGCGCGTGATCATTGCTTGTACAGCCCTCTCGCAGTGTCCGGAGCAAGTATGGTGGGTCTGACACACCGGTGTCAATGTGTTCTTTTTTCCATTTCCAGGAGTGTATGTAACGCAGCCAATGAGATTGCTGCTAACGTAGAACCTTTTCTCCTCGCGGATCACACTCGCGCAGTGATACCTGAACACGCGAGGTATTATAAAAAGAGTGTACAGATCTCCGATTAGTCAGTCTGCATTAGTCTGTACCAGTCTGCATTAGTCTGTACCAGTCTATAGTCAAGTTTCAGTCTGCGGCTAATAAGATTACCATATTCCTGTACATAGCCATGAAGATAAATGGATAGACACTTTTGTCAAGTATCAGAGATATGTGAGAATAAGATTAACGTACCAAGACCAAAGGAACTTCAGATTGTCAATTGTAAATAGCATCCAGAATCAAGTTAAGTAATTTTATGCTTGTTATTATTTTAATAAATGTGTGTAAAAATTAATCAAGTTCTGTTTAAAGTTGGCCACCGACAATCTGCTACTCTAAGCGTGCAAGTGGCATTTCTATCGTCTGACCTAACGGCAGACGATAAACACGCCACGATAAGACCACGAGACATATTGCTGACACTCTCCTACTTCGTTAGAGCGACACGTCAAATAATCTGATGGTGTGTGTACCGAAGGTCTTCCAGTACGCACACCACACCAACTGAATTAATACATGTATCTAGGCTGGTGCAACGTCATTCTGATACGTGCGATCGTACCTCACAGTTATCTGTATATTTGACTCGATTTCGTATTCACTGAAATAGCATACTTGTCCTCTCAAACCGTAATGTTTTATTTCGTTTCACCCTTCCGTTCTGGTTGCTTCGCTTTCTTTGTCAGGCAGCGTAATGGTGAAAGTAGTTGGCATGCATTAAAGATTATTTTGAGCAATTGGTTCAATAGCCTGCGCGAAGTGTAAAAGGTTTCCGCAACATACTGGACATCTTAGCAACAAACAATGATGAGCAAATAGAGGGCTTCATGACGAATACAGGAATTAGTGATCACAAAGTCGTTGTAGCGAGACTGACTACCGTAAAACCCAAATCCAACAAAAGTAAACGAAGAAACATATCTATTTAAAAGAGCAGATAAAAGTCTTCTTTAGAGACAACCCCATTCCTTGCAAATGGACAATGTAATCGCCGATCAGATGTGGTTTAATTCAAAGAAATAATACTGACGTCAAGAGAAAGTTCCACTCCAAATAAATTGGTAAGAGATGGAACAGGTACCCCGTCGTACACAGATCAAGTAGAGACACTTTTGCAAAAGCAACGAAAAAAACATGCCGTATTTAAAACAATGTAAACTCTCCATGAGTGACGGCCTTTTACAGAAGATCGAAACTTAAGGGCTTCAGATGCTTTTAATAGCTTCCGCAACGAAACTCGTCTCGAAATATGGCAGAAAATCCAAAGGCAATCTGGTCATATGTAAAGGCAATCTGGTCATATGTAAAGTATGCCATTAACAAGATACTATCAGTACATTCCTCGCACGGTAACAATGGTAATAGTACTGATGGCGGCGCCACTAAAACAGAGTTACTAAACACGATTTTCCGAAGTTCCTTCACCAAAGAAGATACAACGAATATCCAGAATTCCAATAAGGAATAACTGCCAAAGTAATTTAGAAATCCATACCCCTGGCGTAGTAGAGCAACTAAAGTCAGTTAATGAAGGCAACTCTTACGGTTCCGATTGTACGCCATCTAGGTTTCTTTCGGAGTATATACATGCAATAGCTTTATTTTTAGCAGCCGTGTACAGCCGTTCTCCCGACGAAAGATCCGTACCTGGAAAATTGCACAGATCACACCAGTATCCTAGAAAGGAAATTAAAGTAATTGTCGAATTATAGACTCATACCATTATCATCGGTTTGCAGTAGGATTTTGGAGCAGGAACTGTGAACGTATTATGAAATACCTGAAAGCAGACAGCTTAGTGACAAATAACCAGTATGGATTCATAAAATGTCATTCTTGATAAACACAACTGGCTCTTTATTCACACGAAGCAAAATGTGCTATCGGCAGGGTATCTCAGATTGATTCCATATTTCTAGATTTTCAGAAAGCTTTTGACACCATTCCTAACAAGATGATTCTAATCAAATTATGTATCTACGGAGTACCACTTTAGTTGTGCAAAGGTATTCACGATTCCCTGACAGAAAGATCACAGTTCGTAGTACTTGAGGGGAAGACATCTACTGAAACAGAAATGATATCTCAGGTTCTCCTAGGAAGTGTTAAAGACCCTCTGCTGCTCTTAATCTACATAAACGATTTAGGAGACAATCTAAGCAGCCCTGTTAGATTGTTTGCTGATGATTACGTCGTTCACCGACTAGTAAAGTCATGAGAACATGAAAACCAACAGCAAAATGCTTTAAGCAAATTATCTGCATAATGCGAAAGGTGGCAATTGACTCAAACAATAAAAAGTGTGAGGTCATCCAAATGAATTCTAAAAGGACTCCGTCAAAATAAATTTTATTCTTTCGATTATTAACTTCTTGAAACCGTAAACTAGGAAATTTACCAATTTGTTGTTATGTGTAACTGAAAAAAAAAAAGATTTTTTAGAAGTATTTTTTTCTCCTCGTGATTTAAAAACATGTGACATGCTCCAGCTTAAAATACTTAGTGCATTGTTGAATAATATGGTTCATTGTGTAGGCAAACACTGTATTACTGTTCATGCAAACTTCTGTTTTTGTAGTTTTGATACTGGATGAGATAATAATACCTAAGTATTCAAAAACGTTGATTGCAGGAAACTGAAACCAAAGACTCGCAAGTCATTTTCTTCTACGCTGACCAAACGTCCAGGATTTGCCGGGACAGTCGTGGTTTCACATAAATATCCTGGTGTCCCAAGAAAATCATTTGGGGTACAAAATTGTCATGGTTTTTAATCGAGAAACAAAATATGTTCAATAATATTTTTCATTTAATTAAATTTTTGTGAAAAACAAGTTTACTAGAAATAGAACATTATAGAAATACATATTTTCACTGAATTTGGTTTAATTTGTCTTATGCCTGAAGAAAGAGTAAGAGATATGTTGCAAAGAAAACCAGATATTACCTACCATCGCCTCTAACTTGCCGACCTTCCACTTTGTGGCCCTCGAGACAAGCAAAAACAAAACCAAACCAAACATAAAGGAGCATCAGTTAATATAAAGAATTTCCGGTAACAGAACTGCAGCCATATGAAAGTTAATTTTGTGAAGAGTGTTTTTCAGCCGCGATGCGGTGTATATTAGCAGTGCTTATTGAATACTGTCTGTCCTAACAGTCTGAAATCTTAAGCTGTAATACAAAATGTATAATTTGTATCCGATTAGAGACTAGTAATATTACATAATTTTTAAAATTAACACATTATACCTGAGTGACTAAACACTACAATAAAAAGTACATATCAGTCTCATGTATTTCCGAAGAAAATTATTTTATATGTTTGTAATATACCTATATTTTCCTTTCCAATTTACAAAATGAAGAGACGTTCTTGCTATGGGTTTTTCAGCTGCTGCATCGTCATAGACCTATTGTCGATTTCAGAATATCACTTTAACTTACAAGAAAGCTAAGCTTAGAACACAAGCGGCCCGGCTTTTTCTCCCTGAAATCCGGTCAGTATGTTTTTTTCTCAGAGATAACATGTCAAAACATTTCAGCTCCTTGATCTTGTTGATTCTGAGCGTTCTTTTCATCTTCTTTAGTTTTCCTTCTTTTCTTTGTTATTCTGGCCTCCTTTGTCATGCTTTCAGCAGCTGTATCAACTTCAGCAACACGGTGTCTGTCCACTCGTAGCAGTCCACTTTTCATGTTGCCCCAGTTCTGATGCCGAGTTTGCTCACAATTACAGTACAATTAACGACTGCAGTTAAACTTCTCCGTTTTTGAGATTTTACGATGTAAAATGGTTGAAATACGCTATCACAACTAGCGTACCACAAGAACGCACGCCGGAAAAATAGGTAATCTACTTGTATCGATAGGAAGATAGGTTGCTGTAAGCCCCTGCCCATAGTACAGTCGTCAAGGTCTTCAAGGATACTACACAAACTAGAAGCTGTGGAAATAGCAGCGCCAAAATTAAATAAAGAGAGATTGTAGGCAGAGCTATTGCTAGGTATTTTGCCACCCTGGGCGAGAATTGAAAATAAATACCCCACTTTTTCACTACCTTCGATTTCCACGAAATCCTCCCCCCTCCCCTCCACTACCACCAACATCCAGCGGCACAACAATGCAAATCTCCCATTATACTTTTAACCATTAAACTAAGTGACCAGAAGTCCTTATTTTCTGGGGACAATCCTCAGTTTTAATGCATTGTCCTCAATTCCTTTAAAAATGATTGAGGAGAAGTAATGTCCTCACGTTCTTATTTTTTGTCTCCAATTTTCAAAATTTACGAAAATAATTGAAATAGATAGAATGTGCTGAACATTTTAAACTAGTTCAGAACGTACCAGTGCAGCCAAATTTTCCATAAATTACTTGTTTTATTGCAAAGATGTCGAACTATTTTCCAATGCGAATGAATTTTACCTGTAATTTAGAAATCGTGTTATACTGATGAGAGATATGCCGAAGCATCAAACTACGTCATCTTCATAATCGTAATGTTATTTCGTTTCTGACTGAATTGAAATGTTTTTGGAACGAGAAATAAATTTCATCTTTTTCTGCATCCACTTTCTTGAGATTAAGTAAATAAATGATGCCTTGTTTGCATTTTGTGCTGAGAGTTCTAGAACTTTTATTGCCCGCCACGGCGGAGCAGTGGTCGTCCGAGATGAGTCTTGGTTTCTGTAAAGGGACAATAAGAATTCTGAATATTGTATATAATAATTCTGTATGTTATATGAGGCAATTGTAATAAGATTACAACGTAGTTCTTTCCTCGTGCTGCGAGTCTCAGACACTCACAGACAGTCTTACAGACGCCAACTCGTTTTTACGTATGGGTATGATAAACTACACTTACCTTTAACTCCTTTGCTCTTACCTTGCACTCCTTTTAGGTATGTTGAAAGAGGAGAAAACCTGGCTTGTGAATTCGTCATTGATTATCCACAGGAAAGAATAGTAGACCTAAAAACATCAACAGAACCACTCAATACAGCTGACGCTTGACAAATGATCTGCAGAGACAAAAACAAAAAGAGAAACTTAGGGAGGTATGGTGTCAAGTCACAGCATGATCACGAGCCAGTGCATGTGACCTGCTCCAGACAGAGACGAATCGAGGTCATGTTTGTTTCCGTTTCGTACTCAGCAATGGCTGCTTTAGTTTGGAGGTGGGTAGAGACAATGTGTTTACTATCGTCAAAGTAAGTAAAGACTTATTGAGTAACTATTCAGTGTTTTAATTTTCCTCCTTTACATTTGTTCTCCTCATTTGTTCAATTGTTTCGCTGTTAAATTTGAAATTAATTTTTTCCTCCTTTTGCCACCCCTAAAACTTTGCCACCGTAGGTGCTCGCCTAGTCTTGTTTAATGGTAGAAACGACTCTTCCTATAGGTGAGGTTTTGTGTTTAACAGTAGTATTACAGCTAGGCATCCACACGTCACATATATTTTAGAAAGGCATTTCAACACGAAAATGATGAGGTATTGCTAGGCATAAATTACATATTTTTTGAGTCAGGAAGAGTCACAGAATTGTATTAAATAAAAAAAATCAATTTCTTAGGCCCTCCTGACTCCTAGATCCCCTTAACTGGTACCGAGCGAGGTGGCGCAGTGGTTAGACACTGGACTCGCATTCGGAAGGACGTCGGTTCAATCCCGCGTCCGGCCATCCTGATTTAGGTTTTCCGTGATTTCCCTAAATCACTCAAGGCAAATGCCGGGATGGTTCCTCTGAAAGGGCACGGTCGACTTCCTTCCCCATCCCTCCCTATTCCGATGAGACCGATGACCACGCTGTCTGGTCTCCTTCCCCAAACCAACCAACCAACCAACCTTAACTGGTAATTGTGGAGCAGTGTGGACGGCACAGAACTGGTACCAGACGGTTAAGTGACCCATCGCCGCTGACGTAAGGCATGACGGTAAAATGGCGTGTCTATATAGTCGGTTGTATGGAACGACTGCAGTAAAATGGCCCGCCGTGGCGACATAACAGAAAGGAGCTATTGCGTTCCGATGTTTCCACGACCACAGCCTGAATGAAGTTACACGATTTGCTGGTGAATCAACGAGAGCTGCTCGTCTTGTCTACAACGAATGTTGTTCCACTTACGGCCGTGTGACACAGCGTAAGAATAGTGACAAGAAAAAGAACCTAACCGACAGGTATAGGAGGCAAGCGTCATGCCTTGTCATTGGGTTCGTACGAGATATGGTTGCAAATCTTGCAACCACGCGAATGCATTCGGCGCAGGCATTCTCCCAGTTCCCGTGGTTTGTGACTGGGTGAAAGCTGTTTGAGTGGCTCCCAACGGACGATTGCAACCACAGCCTGATTAAATTTCTTGATTATTGACACTTCACGCGTTGGAGCTAGTTTCCTCCAATCAGAGCGCTCGACGGCACGCCTGAACCGTTCACCGTTCCCGAACTGCTACAACAATTGGTCAATTCACTTCCAATTTCTTGTCCGGCTTCTTTTCTTTACGTGTCTGAATTCCGAAACATGGGTCTGGCACTTCTATTCCGTATTTTATCACACACATGACAACCACACCAAAAACAACGCTCACACACAACGATATTATTGAAATACACACGTTTCACATATAGCAGTAATCAAACACTACTGGATGCTTCCAAGCAAAACGCGATTCAGCGTCACATGTGCAGTTATCATAATCACATAGATCGACTTACATTGGTTAAGCTTCATACGACATTCCGTGAAGCTGAATTTTTGAAGACGACTAGTGCACCATAATATAAATACAGTGTAATTGTTTAACCCAGTTTTACAGTGCAGAGCAATGGTTAGCATGTAAACCTGATGCGTAAAAGGTCATAGGCTCGAGTATCGACAAATGCAGCCAAATTTTCTTTATTTCTAAAACTAATCAAAAGAGTTCGGTAGTTATTTTTATTCAATTGATGGGTTTAAATGTATTTTTTATTTCTAATACATTGCCGCGTCATTTTCATCATCGTATTGACTTTTTTGTTTGCTCTTATTTTTCTCCCTATCATTCTTTTTTCGGTTGGAATCTGTGATACCTGTAATCTGCAACCAAGTGCCAACGACTGCTCATTGGTTGCTTACACGACAGCTGGTGTAGGCAGGGTGAGGACAGTTTCAGGTAACCAATGATTGCGAGTTTGCTTTTAGCGCTGAAACTGAATTGTTTCTCTTTTGAATTCGTTCGTAGATGTTATCTTCTGTCGCCGTGAACAAAGCGATCGCGATTTTGCATCTGACGCAAATTGTTGACCCCTGTTTTCTCGGACACACTGCACATCACGAAGTTGTGGTTGGCTTCAGACATGAGTTTAAATTCAGGGCTACAAAACGTGTCGTCCGCCGTAGTTTAGTCTGGTCAATGTCGATAGAGTATCTCGCATTTCCGACATACCTCGCTGCGGCCACTTCCACCATTGCTACCCGTTACTCAAAATGGTTCAAATGGCTTTAAGCACTATGGGACTTAACATCTGAGGTCATCAGCCGCCTAAACTTAGAACTACTTAAACCTAATTAACATAAGGACATCACCCACATCCATGCCCAAGGCAGGATTCGAACATGCGACCGTAGCAGCAGCGTGATTCCGGACTGAAGCGCCTAGAACCGCTCGGCCACAGCGGCCGGCCGCGTTACTCATCAACAGCATTACTGAAGTGACCTGCCGTGTTTGTGTGTCTCTTATAATCGATTGGTAGCCAGCAGCTGATGTGGCAACACTACAGCGGCAATTGACAGACGTCAACTATCAAATGGATTGTAAGTTCGACTGACCAGAGAAAATTCTTCTGACTGAGTCCAAAGCTTTTAATAACCCTGCTCCAAAGAGATCAGCACACACATGCACATACCTTTTTCTGTTCAGTGACATAGCACTCTCGTTGAAGACAATAAGTACTGGGGTCCTGCTAAAGGAATGGCATATTGCAACCTTGTGAAAATTTAATACATCCTGGTGTAATTTTATTCCCTTAAGGGATTTTTTTTTTTGCAGAAATTTGTTCCATATGCGAATTCCAAAATGCGAAAGGATCGGATCTCACTACCCTTTTTCCACTTTCAAAATGAATAAATTTTGCCGGCCGGCGTGGCTGAGTGGTTCTAGGAGCTTCAGTCTCGAACCGCGCGACCGCTAGGGTCGCAGGTTCGATTCCTGCCTCGGGCGTGGATGTGTGTGATGTCCTTAGGTTAGTTAGGTTAAGTAGTTCTAAGTTCTAGGGGGCCGAGCGGTTCTAGGCGCTACAGTCTGGAACCGCGCGACCGCTACAGTCGCAGGTTCGAATCCTGGCTCGGCCATGGATGTGTGTGATGTTCTTAGGTTAGTTAGGTTTCAATAGTTCTGAGTTCTAGGGGAATGATGACCTCAGATGTTAAGTCCCATGGTGCTCAGAGTCATTTGAACCATTTTTTAATAAATTTCTACTGAACAAGGATCCGATCACAAGAAGCAATAATTGGGGTGACATACTGTGTTCATTGCTATCAATGATATCCACACATTAGCCGCGCGGGATTAGCCGAGCAGTCTGGGCTCTGCAGTCATAGACTGTGCGGCTGGTCCCAGCGGAGGTTCGAGTCCTCCTTCGGGCATGGGTGTGTGTGTTTGTCCTTAGGATAATTTAGGTTACGTAGTGTGTAAGCTTAGAGACTGATGACCGTAGCAGTTAGGTCCCATAAGATTTCACACACATTTGAACATTTTTGAACATCTACACATTAACTTGGCTCACTTTAGAGGAGAGGGTAGCATAGGCAGAAATATGCATGTTATAATGTTACACATATATTACTGAAATTCTCCCCACCAACGAAACCAGCGATAATTTTTCTTCAAATTAGATAATTTCAAGCATTTGTAATGTTTGGGCATTTACTGCATTATAGTTTGCTGAGATCGATACTAATTATATGTGATGTATTGTCAATCAGCAACAAAATTCTTGTTATCAAAATCGCTGATACAAAATTATCATACTTGTCGCCATGTGGATATAATCAAAATATGTAAAAGAAAACAGAAATTTAGAAAAGTGGTTTAGGAATAATTAAGAACTACTTCAGTTAATATTTTGTATCATTGCTTCTCCAAGAAGTGCCGATCACAAGTGGGAAGCAGAAACATTTGACTCAATTTCATTCATAATGATCAATTTTTTTGGAAGGCTTTCAACCGTCATTCATTATTTAAATAATGGAACACTGTACTATTTACGCATTTCTTCGTGCTTAGCATGATGTGTTTAGAGAACTTCTTATTGCCGTGACCAAATATTTGCATTAGTGTTTTGTGTGTTGTGCCGCCTCTCTTGACTATAGCCGTCTTTTTGAGGTTATGAGGTACTGTGCCTCCTCCATTATGCATACTGTTTATGAAATTTCACACTGGGTGCGTGGTTATCTGCGTAATGGAGAACACACAGTACTGACTACGCTATGCGGCGGGCCGCACTTTCAGATATTCGTGCTGTCAGTTACGCCGCCGCGTTTCTACAGCCGCCACCGCGATACGACGATTACGCTGCTGCCAATGAGATGCAAGCATCCCCTTTCCGAAGGCACAGCGGCGGGTGTACTTAAGTTCGAACAATCATGGATTGAGCCTGTTTTGTGTATTTGCCAGTTGAATAACATTTCCGCATTTACAAGCATTCATAACGACCAGGGCTCGACACTTTCTGAATAGATATTGTATTGAAGATTGACAGATTTTTATGTATTTTGTATCTACGTATGTTTCTACACTCAAAGCTACTGTTAGAAACTGCCACTGAAATTACAGCAACAAAGTGACAGATTATTTTTTTACTATTTGATATTAGATTAGAATAAATTAATATCTGCATTCATGAACGGCATCTGCTCCACGCTGCTATATCCACCAATGAACCACAGAACGTGCAAAGGAAGACATCACAGTACGTTACAACCCGGAAAAAACGACGCAGTACAGTGCAATAGAGGCACAACACACATACAAACGTCGCACAAAATGCCTATGTAAGTATTTTCACTTGGCAATGAGAATAATTTCTCGAAACGCGTAGTTCTAAGCATAAAAATTACTTGCTGGGAGCACTGTTTCATTTTTTAAATCAGAAGCATTTGAGCAACGTGAAGAGAGCAAAGGTGTCAACCAGCGCTCCAAGTAGTCAAAAAAAGTGATCATGTGAAATATAATTTCGAATAAATGCAAAGGCATCTGACCGTCGAAACTAACACGAAATTGCGCATGCGCAGTAGACACAGTTTGAAAAAGATTTCACTCGGTTGGGGTACCTTGACTCGAACGAACCTAAAGACAACCAGTTTCAAACTCGACTGAAACTGCTGCTGTCAGTGAATCCAGGTCCCTGTCAATGAGTCTCCAACCGAACACTGAGAAGGGAACTGCATACAGTGGACATGTGTAGCCGGATACTTTGCAACAGACCATTGCTCACGGATGCATGTAAGGCTCCACATGTTCAATAAATCAGAAAGCACAGGAACTGGGCAACAATTGATCGCGACTGTGCCTCTTTTCAAATGACTCAGAGCGTCGAGTGAACAGGCGACCCAATAAGGGGGTGGAGATCTCTTCTGAACAGCACGTTGCAAGGCATCCCATATACGATCAATAACGCTCGTGTCTGAGGAGTTTAGTGGCCAGCGGAAATGTTTAAACTCAGAAGAGTGTTCCTGGAGCCACTCTGTAGAAATTCTGGACGTGTGGGGTTTCGCATTGTCTTGCTGGAATTGCCCAAGTCCGTCGGAATGCACAATGGACATGACTGGATGCAGGTGATCAGACAGGACGCTTACGTACGTGTCACCCATCAGAGTCGTATCCAGACGTATCAGGGATCCCATATCACTCCAACTGCTTACGCCCCACACCACTGCAGTGACTCCACCAGCTTGAAAAAACCCCTGCCGATTCGCAGAGTTCATGGAATCATGAGGTTGTCTCCATACCCGTACACATCCATCCGCTCGATACAATTTGAAACGAGACTCGTCCGACGAGGCGACATATTTCCAGTCATCAACAGTCGAATGTCGATGTTGACGGGCCCAGGTGAGGCATAAAGATTATTGTCGTGCAGTCATCAAGGGTACACGAGTGGGCCTCCGGCTCCGAAAACCCGTATCGATGATGTTTCGTTGAATGGTTCACACGCTGACACTTGTTGATGGCCCAGCATTGAAACCTGCAGCAATTTGCGGAAGGGTAGCACTTTTGTAACGCTGAACGGTTCTCCTCAGTCGTCGTTGGTGCCGTTCTTGCGGGATCTATTTCCGGCCGCAGTGATGTCGGATATTTGATTTTTTACCGGATACCTGCTATTCACGGTATACTCGTGAAATGGTCGTACGGGAAAATCCCTACTTCATCGCTACGTCGGAGAGGCTGTGTCCCATCGCTCGTACGCCGACTATGACACCACTTTCAAACCTACTTAAATCTTGATAACCTGCGATTGTAGCAGCAGTAACCGATTTAACAACTGCACCAGACACTTCAGGCCTTACATAGGCGTTACCGACCTTAGCGCCGTATTCGGCCTGTTTACATATCCCTGTATTTGAATATGCATGCCTGTATCAGTCTTTTGCGGCGCTTTAGTGTTAGTACCCTCCGCCAGACACCATAAAGTGGCTTGCGGAGTATAGCTGTAGATGCAGATGTTAGATTATTCTGGAACGTAGGTTTCATTCTGCAGTGATATGTAAGCTCAAGGGAAACTTCGTAGTAGATTAAAGCTGTGCGCATGTATGACTCTCGTCAGAAGCTGCTAAGTTTATAAAATAAGTCATGATAGCATTGGTTGGATGTTACGCAATTCTCTAACCTTGCGGGCGACCTCTTACGCAGGAAGCAGCGCAATGTGATTCATCGCAGGCCGCTGGAGCGCCTGTAGAATTCTCGTGCGGTGACCCTGAAAAGTGGGCCAGGAATAGCCACTGACTGACGCTGGCGATCCAGTGTGAGGCGGCGTATCAAGTTAGTTTGCCGCAGCACAGTGCAGCTGTACTTCACTTCAGAACTGCAAGCCACGGCACTAAAGCTGAATGTCGAGAAAACGTTGGGGTAAAGACAAGAGCCGCCGGTCACGAAACGAGAACTGTCTGCGCGCGGAGAACGCGTGATGCCGACAGGACTACATCGACATCTGCATCTATATATAATACTCCACAAGCCACCTTACGGTGTGTGGCGCAGGGTACTTGCTGTAATAGAGTTGCTTCTCTCTTTTCCTTTTCCAGTCGCGTAAGACTCATGGGGGGGAACGATTGCTCGTAAGCTTGCATCTCTCTAATCTTATTTTGATGGTACTTTCGCTATGTATACGTGGGAGGAAATAATGAACCGGCTGACTCCTCTAGGCACGGATGCTCTCTGAACTTCCAAAGTCGACCACTCCAGTGGCTGAGCGTCTCCGTGACGCTTACTAATGAGCCTGTAACGAAACGTGCTGCTCTTTTTTGGATCTCTTCTCTCTCCTCTATCAGTCTTGCTATCTGGAACGTATCCGTTACTGAGCCAACGGCCTTGCCGCAGTGGTAACACCAGTTCCCGTCGGATCACCGAAGTTAAGCTGGATGGGTGACCAATGGATCTGCCGAGCACTGTTGCCAAGAGGGATGCACTCAGCCCTTGTGAAGCAAACTGAGGCGCTGCTTGACTGAGAAGTACCGGCTCCGGTCTCGTAAACTGACATACGGGCGGGAGAGCGGCGTGCTGACCACATGAACCGCCATACCTGCATCCGGTGACGCCTATGGGTTGATGATGAAACGGCGGCCTGTCGCTACCGTTGGGTCTTCATGAACTTTTCGGTTGGAGATTAGTTTTTTATCTGTTACTGAGGAACAGTCTTCAAGTATAAGACGAACGAGAGTTTTGTTAAGCTACTTCGTTTGTTGACGGACGACATTCCATGGGGACTCTTCCAATGAAACTCAGTCTGGCATCTGCTTTACTCGCTATTAATTTTATGTGGTCATTCCACTTCAGCTCGCTGCTTATGCATATTCCTACATATTTTGTGGAAGTAACGGGTTCCAGTGATTGTTCTACAGTTTTGTAATCATACAATAAAGAGCCGTTCTTTCCATGGATTCGCAGTACGTTAGATTTGTTTACGTTGAGGGTCAATTACCTCCTTGCACCAAGCGTCGATCCTCTGCAGGTCTTCCTGCGGTTCACTGAAATTTTCTAGCGTTGTGAGTTCTCTGTGTACAACAGCATTTTATGCGAAAAGCCTCATGCAAATTCCGACGTTATCTGCTAGGTCATTTATACATATTGTGAAAAGTGATGGTCATATAACACTCCGTTCGGCACGCCCAAAGTTACTTTTACGTCTGAAGACTCCTCTCCGTTCACAGTGACATCCTGTGTTGTTCTTGCTAGAATCTCTTCAGTCGAATCACACAGCTGGTCTGATATTCCACACGCACGTATTTTCTTCATTAAGCGGTTTGCGAAACTTTACCGAGCACCTACCAGAAATCAAGGAACACGGCATCTATCTGGGCGCCTGTATCTACTGGTTTCTGGGTCGAGCGGAAGAACAGAGCGAACTGACCTTCACCCGGTCTATGTTTTCGGAACCTATGTTGCTTCCTACAGCGGAGATTTCCGACCTTCAGAAATTTCGCAACACGCGAGCATTCTACAACTGACAGACGTCTGAGGGGGGAGCAGGAGGAGTAGAGGGGTTTGTGGGCGCACGACAGCCAGGTCTTCAGCGCCAGACGTCTGAGTCTAGGCCTCTGTTTTGACCGTCTTCTGAACGACCGTCGTCAAAAACGGGAATGACCTGTGCTTTTGTGAAGGGTGATTTCTTTCAACATATTCTATGTCGAATCGCACTGATATCCTGTCAGGTCCAAATGTCTTTCCCCTCGTGAGCGATTTCACTTGCTTTTCTGTCTCATGGCCATTTATAAAAGAAATAAGCCACTGGACAAATAATAATTCACCTCTAGGAACCATAACGCTACTGCCGTATAACACCGCCTGTAGTATTCATCACGGCCACAGTTCGGCGAGGAAGAGACTAAGGTACTTACTGGTAACTGGATCCCGCAGAGCTACCAAACTGCACTAATATTGTGTACTACGATTCACACGCTCTTCCAGATAGTCCCAAGTATTTTCCACGGGACTGAGATCTGGCCTTGTAGCGAACCGGGTGAGGTGCGATAAGAGTACCTAAGTGTTCGTCGAACCAACACGGATGTCGTCATCATGGGAGACCAGAGTACCAAAAGGATACTCATCATGAAGATATAGATCAATGGGCAACACAGTGTCACCGAATCTGCTGGGACAAATATCGTGGTGGAAGCCTCCTACCTCCCTCCTACTTGCCGGCCGATGTGGCCGAGCGGTTAAAGGCGCTACAGTCTGGAACCGTACGACCGCTACGGTCGCAGGTTCGAATCCTGCCTCGGGCACGGATGTGTGTGATGTCCTTAGTTAGGTTTAAGTAGTTCTAAGCCTAGGGGACTGATGACCTCAGATGTTCAGTCCCATAGCGCTTAGAGCCATTTGAACCATTTTTCGGCGTTTGCAAGGTGGCAGCTTATGTTTCGCTCTCAGCAGCACAAACCTACCTGATATTTGATGAAATATACATGCAAAGAAATAAATATTTTACCTGCCAATGGCAGTCTGTCATTACAGCTGTTCCGCTGAACGCAGAACGGACTCGGTGAATTGTGCTCGGATCGACTACGTCCTCGGGCAAAGGAGGCATGTAAAACGTAATACTTTGTGACATCTGGATCAAAAAGAGTTAAAGATAATTTGAAGTAACTTTCGGTTATTATTCAGTATACAAGCACGGAAATTCAGTACCACTTGGCAATCAAAAACAGAAGGAAAAGGAAACACACATAATCTCAAATCCGAGTAATAATATTAGATAAGTGGCTAAGTAACGTGCACCATGACCCAAACCCACAGGTGGCATCATGAAAGATCGATCTTAATGCTAGTACATGAAAGAAAGCTTCCATCGGAACAAAGAAATCTAAACTTGGTCACAAACAAAACGCATCATAGTACGTATGTCATTCACCGATCAGTTGACGTCCCATGCTCACTGCAGTTTTGTTTACATCCCATTCAGTTGAGGTTGTGATCTGCCCAGAGAGTTTTGTACCTGCTGTTGTGCTCGTGGTCTCACTTCATACTGTACTGCTGTACACTGGTAGTCATTCACTACAGTACAGAATGCAAGCTGTATGTATATTTCATTTTTAGTGTGTTGCTACTGACCATGGTGAATTACACGTTTGCGGAAGATGCTGACATGATGTTATTGCAACCTCGGTGCAAAGGAGGCACTGCTCCTCAGTTATACGCGGAGCGCTTTCCACACCGCCAGACACTTTCGCACCAGCGGGCCTCTGAGACGGCTTCATTCACCACCAGCAGGACCAACTGTGGTGCTCCACGGTGGCGCCGCACACTCGAGTTTGAAAAGGCTGAGTACTGTCTGCAGTGGAACAGGACGCGATGACGAGTACCAGAAACACAGCTGATAGACTGAATGTGGATCGCCAAACTGTCTGGTGTGCTCTGTATGAGCAACAGCTACACCTGTACCAACCCCAGAAGGCACAGACAACGCAGGCAAAGGATTTTGCGTGACGAGCCTACTTCTGCAGGTGGTTCTTGTACCAGTGCTTGGACTAGCTCGACTTCCCATGGCGGAACCTTTTCACCGATGAAGCTAACTTCACCGTGGGAGATGTTCTCAATTCCCACAATAGGTATGTCGGCTAATGAAAACGTGCGTGCTGGACACTCCCATGGGTTTCAGGATCGATACTGTCTAAACACATGGGCTGGATACCTGGACAGATGTGTGATTGGGCCTTATCTTCTTGCAGCACATGTCACTGGTGCCACTTACTTGTGGTTCCTTGACTGTGTACAGCATGGGATTTTGGAAGATGTGCCACTGCATGTGCCTCGAAGCATATAGTTCCACCACGAAGGTCCAACTTCATTTTTGAGGTGCGGTCCGAGATCATCTAGACCAACGATTTGAGCAACAGTGAATAGGCCTTCATGTCCCAACTATTTGGCTTGCATGTCCTCCTGAGATGAACCCGGTATACTACCACCTGTACGGTCACATGCAATCCTCGATTTACGAGACCCCTGTAGCATCTGAGAGAGACCTACTGGCACAGGTTATGGCTACAGCGGATGCTGGAGGACCAGGGATTTGTATCGTGTGTACCAGAACATGGTATGTAAGTACCACGTCTGTGTTGACGTCGCTGGTCGCCACTTCGAGCCCTACTCGTAGGTGAACCGACGACAAACAGCAGGAGCCAGAAATAACGTGTGCTCTGGTATTTTGCGCGTAGCGGGAAAACGGTACGTTTCCGAAAATGCATTCCCCAGCTAAACTTAACCGCCTTGGTCCCACTACAAGTCCTGAAAGTCTGTAAAGCAGATTTAGTTACACCCTGTATGTAAGGCTAGATTATCCATCGGGTTATTCATTCAGACACGGAACTTTAATGTATGTTGCTGGTGAGAAGATCATGTTCTGCCTTATGTAAGAACGAGAGACGTCTACCAATATATATCGGAATTTTTCATGGCAGAGGCCTATTGAAACTGCGGTTTATTGCTCGGCTATATTACTGCTCCCGCATTACCGGAATTCCAGAACTGTCATGTGAATATGGAATCTATGGATTCATAAGGGCATACTCTACGCCTAGCAGGATCTCAACAGCCCCACGCTACTGGTGCCCGAGACTATAGATGAATATTGCCGCTCGGCAGTGAAGGGTCGTGCAGGTACGTCACGCAATCGGGAGACTGGCTTACAGAAGAAACAGCGCCCGCAGTGTCCACCCCGACAGTGCTATGATGTCTAGAGCAGCTCAGAGCGACAGCATGACGTCCATCGTTGCGGCTTCCCTTGACGCAGCAACAGAGACGAGGCGCGCCAATGGTGGGACACTGGACACAGGAGTGGCTACAAGTAGTATTTCCACACGCGTATGGGTCTGCGTGCACAACCACAATGGACATACACTTCAGTGGAGGCTTCGAGGAGAGAATATGTTATCAGATTGGATTCGTCTCAGCCATACCAACCTATCATCTGGTGTCATGGTATGGGAAGCTGTTGCACACACAACACTATCACCTCTTGTTTACTTAGCAAGTAATTTGCACAGTGGACCTTACATTTTTGACACGGTAAGGCCGGTGCCTGTACTTTATCTGTGAGGTCTCAGAGACACCTTTCAACAAGATAACGCTAGACCACTCGGTACCAGTGCTGTCCTGACCTACCTCTATACAGAGAGTGCTCGATTGTTGTCCTGACCAGTACGCTCTCCATATCTCTCACTCGGTGAAAATATCTGGTCATGGGTTGCCGACAGGGCGGCTCACCACCACTCGCCAGCTGCTATGATTGATGAGCTACGGCAAAGAGTTGAAGCAGCGTAGAATGACATACGTATAACTGTTACCAAGTTCAATTCGACTCGATGGCTAGCCTAGTTAGAGCCGTTCCTGCTGTAAGAGGTCGATTTTTAGTACACTAAATTTCGCGTCATGTATAGCTTCAAATTGTAAGTAGGCTGTTTAGGTTTTTATGTTGGTAACGCCATGTAGCGCTCTATATGATAATCACTGACTGTGCTGTGTGCAGTCTGTGGCTGGTTTGCATTGTTGGAATTTGCTATTGTAGCGTTGGGCAGCTGGATGTGAACAGCGCGTAGCGTTGCGCACTTGAAGGTGAGCCGCCAGCAGTGGTGGATGTGGGGAGAGAAATGGCGGAGTTTTGAGAGCGGATGATCTGGACGTGTGTCCATCAAACAGTAAATTTGTAAGACTGGATGTCATGAACTGCTATATATATTATGACTTTTGAACACTATTAAGGTAAATACATTGTTTGTTCTCTATCAAAATCTTTAATTTGCTAACTATGCCTATCAGTAGTTAGTGCCTTCAATAGTTAGAATCTTTTATTTAGCTGGCAGTTGTGGCGCTCGCTGTATTGCAGTAGTTAAAGTAACGAAGATTTTTGTGAGGTAAGTGATTCATGAAAGGTATAGGTTATTGTTAGTCAGGGCCATTCTTTTGTAGGGATTTTTGAAAGTCAGATTGCTTTGCGCTAAAAATATTGTGTGTCAGTTTAGTGTTGATCAGAATAAGTAAAGAGAGTAATGTCTGAGTACGTTCAGTTTTGCTCAGCTGTTTGAAAATCAAATAATGTTGAGGTTTATCAGCACAGTCATCCATTAATTTTTCTAAGGGGACGTTTCATATGTCGACCCTTAGCCGAGGATACCTCAATGGAATCTTCTGATTTTTTCTTGTAGTTTGTGTAATTAGTGTAGCTATTGTTTACTGCTAGCGCATAATTATAGAGAGAATTTCCTTTGTAGTTGTAGTTTTTCATTGTTGTACAGTAAAACAAAATGGTTCAAATGGCTCTGAGCACGATGGGACCCAACATCTGTGGTCAGCAGTCCTCTAGAACTTAGAACTACTTAAACCTAACTAACCTAAGGACATCACACACATCCATGCCCGAAGCAGGATTCGAACCTGCGACCGCAGTGGTCGCGCGGTTACAGTAAAACAGTTGTGGCATGCATGTAGATTTGCACCAAGTATTTCGCAGCTGCGCTTGCAATTAAAGAGATATAATTTTCAATGCTATGTTAATGTGTTTTCTTATTTTGCTATTCAAATTGTGCTTTTCTGTGTTGTTGTGTGAAATATTGTGACAATAATGGCGTGTGAAAAACGTAATACTAGGCTCCAAAGTAAACTGAGAAATGACAGTGAAGATGAAAGCAGTGTGTTAGCGCCACCGTGTAATGAACTAACTAATGTTCAAACTAGTAATTTGGTAATTGTGCATAGGGAAATGGATCGGGCTGCAAATAATGGTGTAGGCAGTGAAACAATTTGTGAACAGGGAAGCATTATCGATCGATCGGCCAGCAACAGCTCACCTCCAACTGTGCAACGCTAAGCGCTGTTAACATCCAGCTGCCCAACACTACAATAGCAAACAACAATGCAAACCTGTCACAGACTGTGCTCAGCACAGCCATTGATTTTCATACAGAGCACTACGTGGCGTTACCAATATGAAAACCTAAACAGCCTACTTACACCGGATGTCAGCCTGTGGAATGGAGTTACATGACTGTTGCACTTGATCAGTCAATACGGAGACGGTTAACGCGGTTGTGGCTGGCGATGGAGTTGTCCCCTGATGATGTACGATATGTGCTCCATTGGGGCGATTGGAGACAGATCTAGTAATTGGTAAAGGGAACACATCTACACTCTGTAGAAAACGTCAGTTTACAATCGCAGTATGAGAGCGAGCGATATCCTGTTGGAAAACACTCTCTGGAATGCTGTCCATGAATGGCAACACAGCAGGTCGAATCACCAGACTGACATAAGTATTTGCAGCCAGGGTGTGTGGGATAACCACGGGAGTTTTCCTGCTGTCATACGAAATCGCATCCCAAACCATAACTCCAGGCGTGAGTCTAGTGTGTCTAGACTGCAGACAAGTTGGTTGGAGGCGCCCACCTGGCCTATTTTTAACAAACGGACGGCCATCACTGGCTCTGAAGCAGAACTGGCTTTCATCAGAAAACAGAACAGACCTCCACTCCGCTCTCCAACGGGCTCTCGCTTGACACTACTCACGTTGCGGATGGCGGTGGTTTCTAGTCAGTGGAACGCACGCTCCAGGCCGTCCAGCTCGGAATTGTCCTTGAAGTAACCGATTTGTAACAGATAATTCCGCCACTGTGGTGCCAACTGCTGCTCATCAGATTGCTGCTGCAGAAACCTTATGATGCGCCAGAGCCATACGCCGAAGACGACGGGCTTCCTTCTCCATAGTGCCACGTGGCCGTCCGGAGCGATCTTCTTGCGACGATACATTCTCGTGACCACCGCTCCCAGCAACTATGCACAGTGGCTACGTTCCTGCCAAGTCTTACAACAGCATCGCAGAAGGAAGATTCAGCTTCTCGTAGCTCTATTACACGACATGGTTCAAACTTAATGAAGTCCTGATATTGGTGCCTTTGCCGCCATAAAAGCATTCTCAACTAACATAACTCGTCACGTCCAATCTCAAAGACAACCAACGCTCATGTCTATTACAGGGAATATTTAAAGCAAACCTGATTTGCATCCTCCTAGTGGCGCTACTACCACCACTCTTATGCGACTGGCACGAAATTTGAATGGACATCATCTTTCACATGTAGAAACACGCCTACCAACTTTCGCTTTAGTTGCACATCTCCTTCTTCGTGTAGCGATTTTTTTCCGTCAGTGTATAAACTCTTTCTTCTCATTCTGTTACATATAAATAAAAGGCAAACTTATAACATATTGACTGAGGTTACTAATGGTCTCCATAATTTAAACTGAATAGAATGCTTCAGAATGAAACGCTGTTGAATAGAGTTCGCATTCATTGTTATGCATTTCACGCAAAAACTTAGGAAATATGAGCGGCAACACCTATTTCATTCTTTGGTTATGTGAAGGCCTTTGATACAGTAGAATACAGATGGGTTAAAAAATCGTGTAAAATGATGGGTACCTGAGGGTCCTTGTAACCTTCAGTCCGAAGACTGGTTTGATGCAGTTCTCCACGCTTATCTGTGCTGTGCCAGTCTCTTCATCTGAGTATACTACTGCAACGTACTGCAGTCAAGTCGTGGTCTTTCTCTGCAAAATTTGCTCTCTACACCTCCCTCCGTTACAAAATTGGAGATTCTCCAATGCCTCACGAAGTGTCCCGTCAACCGACCCTTCTTTATTTAAGTTGTGCCTTAAATTTGTTTTCTCCTGAGTCCGACTCAGAACCTGCTCAATAGTCAACCAATCCACCCGTCTGATCTTCTGCATTCTTCTGTAGTGCCATATTTCAAAAGCTCCTATTCTCGTCTTGTCCTTGTTTTACTTCCGTTCAAGATTACACTTCACACAAACATTTTCAGGAAAGACTTCCGAGAACGTAAATTTGTATTCGATGTTAACAAGTTTCTCCTTTTCAGAACACTTTCCTTGCTGTTGTCAGCAGTCTGCGATTTAAATCCTTCTACTTCGGCTATCGTCAGTCAGTTTGCTGCCCTATTAGCAAAACTCATCGACTATCGTTCCTGACTCTATCAACATCGCCTGGTATGATTCGACTACATTCAGTTACCCTTGTTTTACTTTCGTTGATGTTAACCTTTCGAGATACTTACAATAATGTGTCTGTGTTCTGGTTACGAAATAGACTGTTCCAATAGACATGCATGCATGTTCAAAGAAACTTTGCATCGTAATCAGAATAACGCAGGCACTGCAATATCGTATTTATCTGCCGATACCGGGTAAGCGACTTTCAAGTACATCTGACCTGTACGGGAATATACCATTCATAATGAATATACGAGTACACGTCGTAGACGCGTGGTTGTCTTCGACGTATAGGTCGGTCAGTAAGGGCAAAATGCTGTTACAATCCTTTATTATGCCTTTTCTAATCCAATCAGTTCGCTCTTGGTCTTCCATTCTAATTTTCCTTCTTGTTTCTTGCTCATACTGTATTCAGGGTGTTCCTGGAGAAACGTCAATAACCAGGGATGTAACAAGGACAATCATTCGAAGCAAAAGATCATCTTCGATAGTGTGCAACAAATCTCTTTTACTGCAAGTTATTTGCTTTATATATTTTGGGAGGAGATAATACGGACCAAAATAAGAACAAAATTATCTAGGTAACATGGGCTCTTAAATGCATAAATTGAAAGTTATGAGTACATTTGTCAGAAGGGATGTGCTTCACAATAGTGAAGATGAAGCAATGCTCATAGCTCTTACGGCATGCACTTTACAACACATGTTTACCAGCTTTTTTTTATTGTGCAGACTACCACCGCTCAAAATACGGAAAGCAAAGATTCTGCATTAGAAGAGATTTGAAGAAGTGCTCATATCTTTGAAGGTAAGCCTTTTAGAGACCACGTTTCCTAGAGTTTGTTGCTTCGAATGATTCTTCCTGCCCTATCCCTGATTACTGACGGTTCATCCTGGGACACCCTATATTACCCGCCTTTCCCTACATCTTACAGATATTTTCCTGAGAATTTCGTGTACCTTGTAGCACTTTACGTTGTCGAACGCTTTTTCTAGGTCGACAAATGGTATGAACGTCTTTTGGTTTGCCTTAAGCCATGTTTACATTATAAGCACGCAGTGAAAACTGCCTTGTGGTTTCCTTTAACCTTCTTCTCTGGATACCAATCAACTGTTGCCTTGATGTGAGTGAAACTTTACAGCTCATCGTAAAATGTTGTCCACCAGTCTACATCTGCATCCATACTCCGCAAGCCACCTGACGGTGTGTGGCGGAGGGTACCTTGAGTACCTCTATCGGTTCTCCCTTCTATTCCAGTCTCGTATTGTTCGTGGAAAGAAGGATTGTCGGTATGCTTCTGTGTGGGTGCTAATCTCTCTGATTTTATCCTCATAGTCTTTCCGCGAGATATACGTAGGAGGGACCAATATACTGCTTGACTCCTCGGTGAAGGCATGTTCTCGAAACTTCAACAAAAGCCCGTACCGACCTACTGAGCGTCTCTCTTGCAGAGTCTTCCACTGGAGTCTATCTATCATCTCCGAAACGCTTTCGCGATTACTAAATGATCCTGTAACAAAGCGCGCTGCTCTCCGTTGGATCTTCTCTATCTCTTCTGTCAACCCTATCTGGTACGGATCCCACACCGGTGAGCAGCATTCAAGCAGTGGACGAAGAAGTGTACTGTAACCTACTTCCTTTGTTTTCGGACTGTATTTCCTTGGGACTCTTCCAATGAATCTCAGTCTGGCATCTGCTTTACCGACGATTAATTTTATAGGGTCATTACATTTTAAATCACTCCTAATGCCTACTCCCAAATAATTTATAGAATTAACTGCTTCCTGTTGCTGACCTGCTATATTGTAGCTAAATGATAAAGGATCTTTCTTTCTGTGTATTCGCAGCACATTACACTTGTCTACATTGAGATTCAATTGCCATTCCCTGCACCATGCGTCAATTCGTTGCAGATCCTCCTGCATTTCAGTACAATTTTCCATTGTTACAACCTCTCGATATACTACAGCATCATTCGCAAAAATCCTCAGTGAACTTCCGATGTTATCCACAAGGTCATTTATATATATTGTGAATAGCAACGGTCCTACGACACTCCCCTGTGGCACACCTGAAATCACTCTCACTTCGGAAGACTTCTCTCCTTTGAGAATGACACGCTGTGTTCTGTTATCCAGGAACTCTTCAATCCAATCACACAATTGGCCTGATAGTCCATATGCTCTTACTTTGTTCATTAAACGACTGTGGGGAACTGTATCGAACCCCTTGCGGAAGTCAAGAAACACGGCATCTTTCTGGGAACTCTTGTCTATGGCCCTCTGAGTCTCATGGACGAATAGCGCGAGCTGGGTTTCACACTATCGTCTTTTTGGTAACCCATGCTGATTACTATAGAGTAGATTTCTAGTCTCCAGAAAAGTCATTATACTCGAACATAATACGTGTTCCAGAATTCTATGACTGATCGACATTAGAGTTACAGGTCTATAGTTTTGCACATCTGTTCGAGGTGCCTTCTTGAAATCAGGGATGACCTGTGCCCTATTCCAATTTTTTGGAACGCTACGCTCTTCTAGAGACCTACGGTACACCGCCGCAAGAAGGGGGGCAAGTTCCTTCGCGTACTCTGTATAAAATCGAACTGGTATCCCATCAGGTCCAGCGGCCTTTCCCCTTTTGAGTGATTTTAATTGTTTTTCTATCCCTCTGTCATGTATTTCGATATCTACGATTTTGTCATCTGTGCGACAATCTAGAGAAGGAACTACAGTGCAGTCTTCCTCTGTGAAACAGCTTTGGAAAAAGGCATTTAGTATTTCGGCCTTTAGTCTGTCATCCTCTGTTTCAGTACCATTTTGGTCACAGAGTGTCTGGACATTTTGATCCACCTATCGCTTGTGACATAAGACCAAAATTTCTTAGGATTTTCTGACAAGGCAGTACATATACCTTTACTTTTGAATTCGTTGAACGCCTCTAGCATAGCCCTCCTCATTTCGCTTCTCGTAATTTTTGTTTGTCTGCAAGGCTTTGGCTATGTTTATGTTTGCTCTGAAGTTCCCTTTGCTTCCGTAGCAGTTTTCTAACTCGGTTGTTGTACCACGGTGGCTCTTTTCCATCTCATACGATCTTGCTTGGCACATACTCATCTAACGCATATTGTACGATGGTTTTGTATTTTGTCCACTGATCCTCAACACTACCTGTACTTGAGATAAAACTTTTGTGTTGAGCCGTCAAGTACTATGAAATCTGCTTTTTGTCCATTGTAACATGACGGAGCTGCACGGCTGTTTCATCACTTTCACAGCCCGATACTAGAGAGGGCTTCCAGCAGTCGGCTGCCTGCAGCACAGACCGCAACCGGCTGCCTGTCTGCACGCCACTTGTGTCGCGGGCTTTTTATTACTGCCGGTCTCCAGGGTGCCTGTTATGGCGTTCTGCGTGCAGGCTTGCAGCTTTCGCTCGGCCTACAGTCCACAGCATAAATAAATACGACACTTTCGTTTCATTAACTTCTTATAACACGGTTCAGGCGAGGATTTAGTGGTCGCTAATGGTATATCTGTTTGTGGAAGCGGTGAAAGGTTGTTCCTGTTTGTTACTACTACCCCGGCACCTCTCCAGCAGGGAACCACGCGAGAGATAGCGCGAAATGTCACTTCACAGATTGATAACGTAAGTGATGTTATTTCAGTGATTACAAAATCGAATCAAATTTACAAACAAGTTATCAGTATGAGGTTTCCCCTTCTGGCCTTGATGCATACACTGATTCGGTTGGTAAAGGTGCCATAAAACCATTGTGTCCTTTCCTAAGCCAACTGGCCCACACCTGTTGTAAATGATACTTGATGTCTTATATACTCGCAGCGGGAAGAAATTGACATCCGAGCTCGTCTCACACTGGTTCTGTCGGAGCCAGATCTGGGGATCTTACTGACCATCGAATCCCTCAACATCACACAGACTACGTTTACATACGACACATCTTCCGAAAGACGACAATCGAATTTCGAAAGCCCTTTTTCGCTGTCTCGATTACATGTTAAAGTCTGAAGCGGATTTGCTAGCCCAGTTAAATATTGCGCCTGGAAAACTACTGTTACAGTTTCTGTTTTAGTCAGCATAGTCACTGTTTCTCTTCAATTAGACGAGGCGTAAAAAGCTTCGGTCTAACATTTCGATTTATCCTTCACTGTACAAGAAGCCACTCCGTCCACTCTAGTCGAATATTTTTAAAAACAAGACGAAACGTGACAGCCCAAATACGTTTCAGAACTGGTTGCGTTTACATGGAAGCGAAAATCGATTGCGGAACTGGAAAAAGCGGCAACTACGCTACTGGCCATTAAAATTGCTATACCACGAAGATGACGAGCTACAGTCACGAAATTTAACCGACAGGAAGAAGATCCTGTGATATCCAAATCATTAGCTTTTCAGAGCATTCACACAAGGTTGGCGACGGTGGCGACACCTACAACGTGCTGACATGAGGAAAGTTTCCAACCGATTTCTCATACACAAACAGCAGTTGACCGGCGTTGCCTGGTGAAACGTTGTTGTGATGCCTCGTGTAAGGAGGAGAAATGCGTACCATCACGGTTCCGACTATTATTGGTCGAGATGCAATGACTGTTAGCAGAATATGGAATCGGTGGCTTCATGAGGGTAATACAGAACGCCGTGTTGAATCCCAACAGCCTCGTATCGCTAAGAGTCGAGATGACAGTCATCTTATTTGCATGGCTGTAACGGATCGTGCAGCCCTGAGTCAACAGATGGGGACGTTTGCAAGACAACAACCATCTGCACGAACAGTTCGACGACGTTTGCAGCAGCATGGACTATCAGCTCGGAGATCATGGCTGCGGTTGCCCTTGACGCTGCATCACAGACGGGAGCGTCTGCGATGGTGTACTCAGCGACAAACCTGGGTGCACGAATGGCAAAACGTCATTTTTTCGGATGAATCCAGGTTCTGTTTACAGCATCATGATAATTGCATCCGTGTTTGGCGACATCTCAGTGAACGCACATTGGAAGCGTGTATTCGTCATCGCCATACTGGCGTATCACCCGGCGTGATGGTATGGGGTGCCATTGGTTACACATCTCGGTCACCTCTTGTTCGCACTGACGGCACTTTGAACAGTGGACGTTACATTTCAGATGTGTTACGACCCGTGGCTCTACCCTTCATTCGATCCCTGCGAAACACTACATTTCAGCAGGATAATGCACGACCGCATGTTGCAGGTCCTGTACGGGTCTTTCTGGATACAGAAATGTTCAGCTGCTGCCCTGGTCAGCACATTCTCCAGATCTCTCACTAACTGGAAACGTATGGTCAATGGTGGCCGAGCAACTGGCTCGTCACAATACGCCAGTCAATACTGTTGATGAACTGTGGTATCGTGTTGAAGCTGCATGGGCAGCTGTACCTGTACACGCCATCCAAGATCTGATTGACTCAATGCCCAGGCGTATCAAGGCCGTTATTACGGCCAGAGGCGGTTGTTCTGGGTACTGATTTCTCAGGACCTATGCACCCAAACTACGTGAAAATGTAATCACATGTCAGTTCTAGAATAATATATTTGTGCAATGAATACCCGTTTATCATCTGCATTTCTTCTTGGTGTAGCAATTTTAATGGCCAATAGTGTATATAATGGTCGTACAAGTGCAGGTTACAGACTACGGTTGACGACTTTGGAAGTTTGAGTTTGGCCGTGAGTCGCGCTCGGATAGCGACCGCTCGCGATGAGCGGGAAATCTGGGTTCGAGTCCCGATCCGCTGCAAATTTTCATTGTCGAGCCAGTTGCTCGGCCACCATTGACCAGACGTTTTCAGTTGGTGAGAGATCTGGAGAATGTGCTGGCCAGGGCACCAGTCGAACATTTTCTGTATCCAGAATGGCTCGTACAGGACCTGCAACATGCGGTCGTGAATTATCCTACTGAAATGTAGGGTTTCGCAGGAATCGATTGAAAGGGTAGAGCCACGGGTCGTAACACATCTGAAATGTAACGTCCACTGTTCAATGTGCCGTCACTGCAAACAAGAGGGGACCGAGACGTGTAACCAATGGCACCCCATACCATCACGCCGGGTGATACGCCAGTATGGCGATGACGAATACACGCTTCCAATGTGCGTTCACTGAGATGTCGCCAAACACGGATGCGACCATCATGATGCTGTAAACAGAACCTGGATTCATCCGAAAAAATGACGTTTTCCCATTCGTGCACCCAGGTTCGTCGTTGAGTACACCATCGTAGGCGCTCCTGTCTGTGATGCAGCGTCAAGGGTAACCGCAGCCACGGTCTCCGAGCTGGCAGTCCATGCTGCTGCAAACGTCGTCGAACTGTTCGTGCAGATGGTTGTTGTCTTGCAAACGTCCCCATCTGTTGACTCGAGGATCGAGACATGGCTGCATGATCCGTTACAGCCATCGACTGCTAGTGATACGAGGCCGTTGGGATCCAGCACGGCGTTCTGTATTACCCTCCTGAACCCACCGATTCCATATTCTGCTAACAGTCATTGGATCTCGACCAACGCGAGCAGCAGTGTCGCGATACGATAAACCGCAATCGCGATAGGCTACAATCCGACCTTTATCAAAGTCGGAAACGTGATGGTACGCATTTCTCCTGCTTACACGAGGTACCACAACAACGTTCCACCAGGCAACGCCGGTCAACTGCTGTTTGTGTATGAGAAATCGGTTGGAAACTTTCCTCACATCAGCACGTTGTAGGTGTCGCCACCGTCGCCAACCTTGTGTGAATACTCTGAAAAACTAATGATTTGCATATCACAGGATCTTCTTCCTGTCGGTTAAATTTCGTGACTGTAGCACGTCATCTTCATGGTGTAGCAATTTTAATGGCCAGTAGTGTAGAAACGAAGTGCTACACAGAGGCGACTTCCTTCGTCGACTGTCGACTTTGTTCTCTCCTGGTGCTTGGGTGCGCTCTTGTATAGCGTCCTCGGGTTTTTTCTTGAGTTTACAGTTCTTTCTATGTTATACAGACGATCGCGTGGCATCTAAAGGGAAGGCACGGGGGGCACACGGGTGTGGGAGAATTCTTCCAGAGAAGCTGCACAGTATTTTACTTTCCAGCTTATATCCCTCCACTCTGCACTTCCAGGAAACTTCTAGAGTGCTAAACTCACCTGCAGCTCTCCATCAAGTACTTTCGTTGACTTGGTCTGTCTGCCATACTTCAAAATACGAGAGGCACTCATAAAGTTTTAATGATTATGAAGAAGAAATCCAGCTGTGATCGTGAAGCTTGGTGATGGTGTCAGTCCTCCTTTACGTATTCAATCTCAAATGCGTCACACTTTTCCCAACGACTGATGAGGTTGTAGAAACCTTGGTTGTAGAAAGCGGTACTTTGGCTGTTGAGAAAACATTCCACCTCGACATACAAGTCGTCATCATACTGGAAATGCGTGTCACACAACGGTTTCTTCATCCCAGGAATCGAGAGTAAGTCACTGGGAAACCTGTCACAAAAAATTCGGGGTGAGGCAGAATTACATAGCCCAAAAAAGCAGTACGCGTGGCTGTGTTCTCTGGAGAAAGAACTGGGGCGTTTTCGTGGAATAAAAATACTTCCTTGCAAAGCTTCCCGCGATACTTGGCCTTGATAGTCTCCCGTAACCTTGTCAGGAGTTTTTGGTATTGAACTCCTGGGTCGATTCGCCCCTACCGCTTAGGACCACGCCATGGCAGTCCCAAAACATACTCATCATCACCTTGGCGGATAGAGAGAGAGAGCAATATTCACTGCTAACCGGTCAGTCACTGTGTTGCTATATATAATAGTCTCATTCCCAGTGGTCGCGTATGTAGCAGCAATGCCATGAACCCTCGGTTACAGGCATACTTGTCAACTCGTTAGCTCGGTATCCTTTCTACGGTGGTATAGCTCACTTGTACCGACAACAGACAAAGTGACGAGTTTTCAGTACAATGAACAGCGGGGGAGACTGGCGTATCGAGTCTCTGAACGGGGCCGGCGGGTTCGGTGATGACGTCATAGGACCCGCTGGTGAATGTAAGACTCTCTAGAGAGTACTGCGTAACTTGGGTGCAGTAGTTACGCAGAACTTAAGAGAGTGTCAGATGATAACCAGGAATGACGGGTGATGTTAAACGTTCCAAGACTGATAAATGCAAAAATAAGTTCGGTCATTAACTGAGCGGCAAAGACGCTATCGTTTCTGCGCTGTTGCGGCTACGAATTGCGGGTCATTTATGGCGGCCATTGAGATAGCGCTCTAGTCTCGCATTTGCGCGCTGTGACTGGCCCGCTCGGCGCCCGAGCCACTGCTGCTGTTTTGCATGCAGAGCGGGGCGTCTGCAGCGCGCCGAAGGTTCCAGAAGGTCACGCCGGTTGACTGCTCGCCCAGATAGAGACGCTATCGGTCGCTAACGCGGTTGACGAGCGCAACGAGCTAATTCTGCGGCTCGGCGCGACGCAGCGGACTCGCCACCCGCCAAGGCCGTCTCGGCGCTGCTAACAGCCCTCCCGGTGTCTCGCATCCGCCGCGCTTGGTCGTCCAGCGCGCGTGCGTGGGAACTTAGCATCGCTGCTAACGTCTGCAGTGGGACACTTGGCAGCAATCACTGCAGCACGCAGGGGACGGTTTGAGGCTGCTATCGGGTTGGAGCGTAAGAGTACGGGATCGAGAGGAGCCCGCGATAAATTCGGGTCTCGCACCAAACTTGTGACGTCACACTAGTCGGCGTGTCCTCCACATTTCGCGACGCTCGGCTCCTTGCAGGGCCCACGGGAAAGGTATCCATGAAGATTTTAACTTTGTCGTGTGTTATCGAGAGTTTGCATGCACTTAAACGTGCAGTCAAGAATCACTGAACTTGTTCCGTAAGTCCGCAGCTCGTGGTCGTGTGGTAGCGTTCTCGCTTCCCGCGCCCGGGTTCCCGGGTTCGATTCCCGGTGGGGTCAGGGATTTTCTCTACCTCGTGATGACAGGGTGTTGTGTGAGGTCCTTAGGTTAGTTAGGTTTAAGTAGTTCTAAGTTATAGGGGACAGGTGACCATAGCTGTTAAGTCCCATAGTGCTCAGAGCCATTTGAACCATTTTTTTTGTTCCATAAAAACACGGGAGAACTGCCGGATATCAGTAACGTCCTGCCACGATATTTCGGCGCAGAGTCTTCTGGCCATCTTCAGCTGAGTGCCACTGTAGTAGTACTGGCGACTACGCGCTGAGCTCCGCTCAAGGTTTTGAGAACGCCCATTGTTTGTGCTGGATGGTGGCAACTAGTAGCTTGTAATGACCTTGTCTCTGCAACTTCGAATACATTTCATCACGTCACTGATATCCGGCAGCTCTCCCGTGTTTTTATGGAACAATCAGTACGCCGGGAAAGCTTTAAACTTCACATCAAACAACTCTACGGGGAGGAAGTGATGGAATGTATTCGAAGATTCGACAAGTTACGTGAAAGAAGAGCGAGGCTGCTGAGCTCATTGATATTCTGATTAAGTTGCAGAGACAATGTCATTACAAGCTACTAGTTGCCACCATCCAGTACAAACAATGGGCGGTCTCAAAACCTTGAACGGAGCTCAGCGCGTACTCGCCAGTACTACTATAGTGGCACTCACCTGAAGATGGCCAGAAGACTCTGCGCCGAAATATCGTGGCAGGACGTTACTGATATCCGGCAGTTGTCCCGTGTTTTTATGGAACAATCAGTACGCCGGGAAAGCTTTAAACATCATATCATTAAACTGGTCTGAAACAGTTACTCGCTCCCTGCCGGAGATGGATACTGGCACTCGTAAGACCCACAGTGTCACGTGCTGTGACGTACGCGCCATGGTCGGTCTTTCTTGTAAGCTTCGGGATCGTAGTGATGGCGTCACGACTGCTCTCCAGTGGCTCTAAGTACTATGGGACTTTACATCTGAGATCATCAGTCCACTGGATTTAGAACTACGTAAACCTAACTAACCTAAGGACATCACACACAACCATGCCCGAGGTAGGATTCGAACCTGCGACCGTAGCATGCTCTCCAGTCATAATATTACTGGCGTTGGGGAAAGCCGTCCGCTGTGACCGAGCGGTTCTAGGCGCTTCAGTCCGGAACCGCGCGCCTGATACGGTCGCAGGTTCCAATCCTGCCTCGGGCATGGATGTGTGTGATGTCCTTAGGATAGTTAAGTTTAAGTAGTTTCTAAGTCTAGGAGACTGATGACCTCAGATGTTAAGTTCCGTAGTGCTTAGAGCCATTTGAACCATTTTGTTCGGCAAAATAGCATGAACAGGTTCGGAGACTACTTCAGTTCGTAAAGCTGGTTTCGTGACTTGTAATGCATTGTCTTTATCGTTTGCTTCTTCCTTGTATAGTGCTCTGAGCAATCAGCCAATATGGTCTAACTTTAACGGGCTTCCAACGAGTTCACCTTGTTGGCGCCCCCTTTGTAGCTACATCCGCAACCAAGGCCGTAAATTTTCCATCACTAACTAGAAGGAAGGAAAGCTGTGGTTTAAGCTGCGGTCATTAACGTCGACATCATTATAAAATAAGCACTAGCAGGGGTTGGTGAAGGAAACAATCCAACCCGTTCCCGAATGCCGTAAGTTTTGTATGGAGACCGTGGAAAACTCAAATCTGGGTGGCCAGTCGGGGCTTGAACGGCCGTCGTCTCTAACGGTTACCACTGCGACCTAAAGTACAGCGTATAGTATCATGAAAGGGCGACAAGTTCAGGAGGAAATCTGGTCTGTTGCAGACAGCAGTGTAACAAAAAATTAACTTATTGGTGCAGACAGAAGGTCGCTAAAAATGTCAGTTCTAACAACGAGACAGCTATCTCAAGAGTGAGAGGCCGGCATCTTATCTATGGCTACATCTTCACCACGCTCAACTAACAGTTGAGACCTCGGCAGAGGGTTCACGAAACCACTTTCAGACTACTTCTTGCCAGTTCTACTCTCTAACAGCACATACATAAATCTTTCCGTGCGAGTTCTAATTTCCTTATTTTATTACGATGGTCATTTCTCCCTATGTAGGTGAGTGTCACAAAACTTTTGCGTATTCGAAGGAGAAACTTGGTGACTGAAATTTCGTGAAAAGGCCCCGACGCATATAAAAACGGCTATGTTTTAATGATTGCCACCCCAAACCGCATATCATATCCGTAACGCTCTCTCCCCTCTTTCGAGACAATAAAAAACGAGCTGCTGTTATTTGAACTTATTCGGAGTTCTCCGTGAATCCTGTCTGGTGCAGAAATCCTACCGCCCAGCAATATTCCAGAGAAGGACGCACAAGGATAGTGTAGGCAGTCTCTTTAGTAGAAGTGTTGCATCTCCTAACCGTTTTGCTAATAAAGTCTTTGGTTCGCCTTCCTCACATCTTGCATGTGATCTTTTCGTATTTGAGTGGTAGTAATTGTAATACCTAGGTTTTTAGTTTAATTGACAGTCTTTGGTTCTGTGTGATTTATCTTCTAACCGAAATGTAACGGAGTCCTTTCAGTAAACATGTCGATGACTTCATACCTTTCGTCATTTAGAGTCAACTACCCCTTTCCTCACCATACAAATATCTACATTCTTTTTTAACAAGTTTTGATCTTCTGATCTCATTACTAGGCGTTAAATGAGAGCATCATTTGCAAACAATCTAAGAGATATGTTCAGATTGTTTCCTAATTCGTTTATTTAGACTGGAAACAGCAGAAGGACAAAAACGCTTCCTTCAGGAACACATACATCACTTCTTTCTCACTCCATGACTTTCCGTAAATTATTACGAAGTTTGACTTTTCTGACAGGGATTCACGAATCCAGTTCCACTGACAGGGAATCACGAATCCAGTGCCACAGCTGAGACTATTCTCCATAGGTATGCAATTTTACTAGATGCCGCTTGTGACGAACGTTGTCAAAAGCCTTCTGATAATCTAGAAATATGGAATCAACTTGAGATCCTCTGTCGATAGCACTCATTACATTGTGTAACTGAAGGGCCATTTATGTTTCACAATAACGATATTTTCTGAATCCTTGCTGAGAATGTGTCAATAGATCGTTCTCTTCGAGGTGCAGAGGACGTCTAGAACAAAAACAAATGTCACGTTCAGCAGTGAGATGTGTACTACGAGACCAAAATATTCATAACAAAGCTACTTGTTCGCCATCCTCCCTGAAGATCGTCGTTTACGGATTGGACGTGCGGTGGACTACACCTAACGTCGATTATAACGATGTGCTTCAAACCCAGAAACTTCTCCAGTCACGGACTCCCCTACTTGTTCGTGCGATATTAAAGATGATTTAAATCACTTAATTCCTTGCCTATGAGTGCCATCACGGTCTGCAAGTAACTACGAGCGAGATACTAGGCAGACAGAAATACCAGTTTCCACTGTCTTCACTACCATTTTCGCTAAATAAAATTGCAACAATGGAATCTACATGTACATCTACATTTATACTCCACAAGCCACCCAGCGGTGTGTGGCGGAGGGCACTTTACGTGCCACTGTCATTACCTCCCTTTCCTGTTCCAGTCGCGTATGGTTCGCGGGAAGAACGACTGTCTGAAAGCCTCCGTGCGCGCTCTAATCTCTCTAATTTTACATTCGTGATCTCCTCGGGAGGTATAAGTAGGGGGAAGCAATATATTCGATACCTCATCCAGAAACGCACCCTCTCGAAACCTGGACAGCAAGCTACACCGCGATGCAGAGCGCCTCTCTTGCCACTTGAGTTTGTTAAACATCTCCGTAACGCTATCACGGTTACCAAATAACCCTGTGACGAAAAGCGCCGCTCTTCTTTTGATCATCTCTATCTCCTCCGTCAACCCGATCTGGTACGGATCCCACACTGATGAGCAATACTCAAGTATAGGTCGAACGAGTGTTTTGCAAGCCACCTCCTTTGTTGATGCACTACATTTTCTAAGGACTCTCCCAATGAATCTCAACCTGGTACCCGCCTTACCAACAATTAATTTTATATGATCATTCCACTTCAAATCGTTCCGCACGCATACTCCCAGATATTTTACAGAAGTAACTGCTACTAGTGTTTGTTCCGCTATCATATAATCATACAATAAAGGATCCTTCTTTCTATGTATTCGCAATACATTACATTTGTCTATGTTAAGGGTCAGTTGCCACTCCCTGCACCAAGTGCCTATCCGCTGCAGATCTTCCTGCATTTCGCTACAATTTTCTAATGCTGCAACTTCTCTGTATATTACAGCATCATCCGCGAAAAGCCACATGGGACTTCCGACACTATCTACTAGGTCATTTATATATGTTGTGAAAAGCAATGGTCCCATAACACTCCCCTGTGGCACGCCAGAGTTTACTTTAACGTCTGTAGACGTCTCTCCATTGATAACAACATGCTGTGTTCTGTTTGCTAAAAACTCTTCAATCCAGCCACACAGCTGGTCTGATATTCCGTAGGCTCTTACTTTGTTTATCAAGCGACAGTGCGGAACTGTATCGAACGCCTTCCGCAAGTCAAGAAAAATAGCATCTACCTGGGAGCCTGTATCTAATATTTTCTGGGTCTCATGAACAAATAAAGCGAGTTGGGTCTCACACGATCTCTGTTTCCGGAATCCATGTTGATTCCTACATAGTAGATTCTGGGTTTCCAAAAACGACATGATACTCGAGCAAAAAACATGTTCTAAAATTCTACAACAGATCGACGTCAGAGATTTAGGTCTATAGTTTTGCGCATCTGCTCGACGACCCTTCTTGAAGACTGGGACTACCTGTGCTCTCTTCCAATCATTTAGAACCTTCCGTTCCTCTAGAGACTTGCGGTACACGGCTGTTAGAAGGGGGACTTTGTAAATGATTCTAACCGGTACAAAGAATCCAGCCTCTAATCTCATAGAGATCTTACTTGATGTGCAACCGACAGTATTTCAGGCAATATTCGCATACCTGCACGCATATTAAGCCTTACCTTAGGCCCATCTCACAAGGAGTAAGCTTCTCCGCGAGATCGCTAGATGGCGCGCATGGCTGCTTGCTAGCAGGCAGGGGTGACGGCTACCTCCCACGTTGAACCTGCCACGAGGTGCGGTGCGGCGCAGAAGCTAGCTGGCTGACTTGACTTCACGAATGGCAGGGCGCACGAGGCGGCGAACTGCAATCTTTCTCAGATGATCCTAAGGAAACTATTCGCTAATAAAATTTGATTCCGGCACATCTTATAACTTCATTTGTCAAATTAATGATCAACTGCGTATAATTTCCTTAATGGTAATATTTATGTGATATTTTAGGATTAAGTAAACTACCGCATGGATCTCGGAAAAATAGAGGTTGTTATGAAATTGCTATGAATTTGGTGCATGTTATGACATATGTTGCTGCGTATGAATTGAAGTGAATCGTGTATAAAGCACTTTGTCCCGAACTAGCGCGGCAGCAAAGCAGCCAGAATAAAATGTTCACAAAATGCCTCATATTTCGTAAACTGTTTCAGACATCGAAACAAGATTTTGACAAATGTTGGTACGCAAAGAGGAGAGTATTTCGTCATGTGATTAATATGCGAAACTTCCATATTTACCGCGATATTCAAGGACTACAGATTTTTGAATGAAATTAAATAATAATTTAGCTCCATCAACAGTTGTTGAAACGAGAATTACTGTGGGTTTCGAACAACATATGTGAGGAAGCTTTAGTTTATTTTTATACCGATAAGGGGTATTTTCATAAACTATTGACATGTCTTTCTGTCAGTTGCTATTTTATGATCCTGTCGCAATTTCAACTGCATTAGAATGTTAGTGTTATGAACACTTAACAAACTCTGCTGTGTTTTGGCGAAAGAAGCAGATTTGAAAGTGGTAGTAAGGGAACTTTACGTGTAACTCACAACTAGCCACTGAAATGAAATGTAGTGTGGCTAGGGCTTCCCTTCAGGTACACCAGTCGCCAGGTGCAATTCTTTTCAGATGACGCCACGTCGGCGACTTACGCGTCGATGGGGATGAGATGATGAGGACAACACAACACCCAGTCCCTGAGCGGAAAAAACCTCCGACCCAGCCGGGAATGGAACCCGGCCCCTCTGCAGGGGATTCTGTCGCGCTGACAACATTTTTTTTTTTTTAAAGGGGCCATGCTAATCTTCTCTGTATCGTTCCAATTTTAGTATATGTACCGCCGAAGCGAGTACCGAGTACACCACTCAGCTATCGAGGCGAACAACTCACCACTCCTAACGTCTCTCTGAAGAAACTTGAAGGTGATAAGAAATCTGGCAGAAATAAATCGCAACTTCTGTTGAAATTTCGGCGAAATCCTATAACCAATTGTATTTTTAATAACGAATGATATGGACTGAAACTGGGCAACGGATTTAATTTCTACATCTCAATAATTTAAGAAATATGAAAACAATTAACAGTACATAGCATGCCATGTTTTCTCTCCTATCCCTATACGGAATGAGGGATTGTACTTTTCACCACAAACATCCTTCAGTTTGTCAAAGATATTACTCATCTGTTTAGACCTTGATAGGTAGTTCACTAGATTTTGCAAATTTAAGTGTTTTAATATTTATCAGATCACTGAGATACAGAAATGAAATCCTTTGGCCAGTGTCAGTCCACGTTATTCGTCATTAAAAATACACTGTGGTATAGGATTTTGCAGAAATTTCAACAGAAATTGCGAATTATTTTCGCCAGATTTCTTATTACTTTTCATTTTCTTCAGAGACACGTTATGTGTGGCGAGTTGTAAGTAATACGTTAAGTTTTCTGGGCGGGAAGGAGCGCTTGGTCCCCAGCACGAATCCGCCCGGCGGATCTGTGTCGAGGTCCGGTGAACCGGCTAGTCTGTGGATGGTTTTTAGGCGGTTTTCCATCTTCCTCGGCGAATGCGGGCTGGTTCCCCTTATTCCGCCTCAGTTACACTATGTCGGCGATAGCTGCGCAAACAAGTTCTCCACGTACGCGAACACTACCATTACTCTACCACGCAAACATAGGAGTTACACTCGTCTGGTGTGAGACGTTCTATGGGAGGTCCACCGAGGGCCGAACCGCACAATAACCCTGGGTTCGGTGTGGGCGGCGGAGGAGTGAAGTGGACTGCGGTAGTCGTCGTGGGGTTGTGGACTACTGCGGCTGCGACGGGGACGGAGCCTCTCCGTCGTTTCTAGGTCCCAGGTTAACATACAATACAATACAATACGTCAAGTTTCCTTGTTACAACATTCAGATCTGCTTCTTTCGCCACAAGACAGAAGAGTTTGTAAATTTTCACGTCACTAACATTCTAATGCAGATGAAATTGCGACAGAATCATAAAACAGCAACTGTCGCAAAGACATGTCAATAGTATA
This sequence comes from Schistocerca serialis cubense, assembly GCF_023864345.2. Lineage (NCBI taxonomy): Eukaryota > Metazoa > Arthropoda > Insecta > Orthoptera > Acrididae > Schistocerca > Schistocerca serialis. The sequence continues at coordinate 256,182,128 of NC_064639.1, read as the reverse complement.
TGAAAATACTCATAATCAGTATAAAAATAAAGCTTCGAAGATAACATACGTTGTTCCAAACCCACAGTAATTCTCGTTTCAACAGCTACTGGTGGCGCTTAAATAATACATCATTTCATTGAAAAATTCTATAGTCACTTGAATATCGCAATAAATATGAAAGTTTCTTTCCATACTAACATTTGCCAAAATCTTGTTTCGATATTTGAAACCGTTTACGAGATATGAGGAATTTTGTGAATATTTCATTCTGGATTTTAGGTGGCACGCGAGTTTGGGACGAAGTGCTTTATATACAATCCATTCTCTCGAGGAGCTTGGAAACAGGCAGCAGTATCCTTCAGAGTTTAAAGAAAAACTGTTATGTTGGCTACGCAGCAACATATGAGCAAACATGCACCAAGCGCAAATTTATAACAGCCTCTATTTTTCGCCGCAAACTTTCCGAAATTCTTGTAGTAGTTTACTTAATCCGGAAATATCACAATAAATACGATAATTAACGAAATGATAGGCGGTTCAACATGAAGCTGATGAATGAAGCTATACGATGAGCGAGAATTAATTTTATTATACCGAATAGTTTCTTTACAACCGTTTGAGAAGGACTACAGTTCACCGGCTCTGCACCCTACCGTTCACGGTGTGAAGCCAGCCAGCTGCCTTCGGCGCCGATGTAAGAGGTCCAGCGTGCGAGGTGGCCATCACCCCCACCTGCTTGCTGGCCGCCATGCCCGCCGTCCAGCAAACTTGCGGAGTACCTTACTCCTTGTGAGACGGGCTTTATGGAAGCCACAGTCAAACAAAAGGTAAAGTCGTATTATATCTTTGGCAGAAATCAGCGTTTTTCAGCAACTTTGTTAATAGTTCATGAAGCTTTTGTGGACAAAAGTGTCACCAGTTGCAGTACATATGTCTGGCGACTAGTCTCGAACCAGCTGGTTCATTTTCAAGCCTGGGCTACTCAGACCTCACTGAAAGTACCTGATCTTAATAACACACATCAAAATGGCAATACATGCTTTGTAAAATATTCGCACAGTGACTGCCTCTTAGAAAGTTCGTTTGATTTTGACTTGCTAAGAGGTACATGTGGATTGTGACAGTCATTCTGTGAAAATTTAATTTTATAAACTATGTATTGCCATTCTGATTTTTATCTTTCAAATCAGGCACTTTCAGTGCAGCCTCAGTAGGCCAGGCTAGTTCGAAACTAGTCGCCAAACATATAACCTCCTACGTGCTTTGTATACACTTACACGAATATAAGGGCAGTCAAATGAAAACAGAACACTTGTGAGAACGGTACCATGGAACGGTTCCACTCAAAAATAAACACCATACATGTTAAGCCATTTATCCCTCTGGAAGACGAGACAGCCAATTCCCATCTCGTAGAAAGCAGCCGACCGCTGACGGATGCACAACCACACCCACTATTGCATCTCCTTGTCTGACTAAACCGACGTCCACACATGTAGTTGTTCAGGTAGCCAAAAGCCTGAAAATCAACTGGTCAAAAAGCCAGGCTATGTAGAGGATGTTGCAGTGTGTCCCAACGAAATCGCTGAAGCGTAGCTTTCGACCGATTAGCAGTGTGGAGCAGGCGTTATCGTGGAACAGCATGATTCCGTACGACAGCATTCCTAGACCTTTTGACTTTACGGTGCGTTTCAGTTTCTGTGAAGTGTCTTCATAGCACCGCACACGACTGTGGTTCCACGCTTGAGGAACTCTATGAGGAGAGGGCCTCTGCAATCGAAGAAGAAGGTCGTCCAAACCTTAACGGAACGCATGTAAACAGCATTAGATTTCTTTGGCAGATTAGATTAGATTAGGTTAGTGCTTGTTCCATAGATCATGAATACGACACTTCGTAATGATGTGGAACGTGTCAGGTTAATAAAAGGTGTCTATACAAGATATTACATTAGACAAAATATTACATGACACTCAATAATTCTTTTTTGTTGTTGTTGTTGGGAAATTACCCACTTACTATATCCAAGAATTCATCTAATGAGTAGAAGGAGTTGCCATTAAGAAATTCTTTTAATTTCCTTTTAAATGCTATATGGCTATCTGTCAGACTTTTGATGTTATTAGGTAAGTGACCAAAGACTTTTGTGGCAGCATAATTTACCGCCTTCTGAGCCAAAGTTAGATTTAACTTTGAGTAGTGAAGATCATCCTTTCTCCTAGCGTTGTAGCCATGTACACTGCTATTACTTTTGAATTCGTTCGGATTGTTAATAACAAATTTAATAAGTGAATATATATATTGTGAGGCTACAGTGAAGATTTCTAGCTCTTTAAATAAGTGTCTGCAGGATGATCTTCAATGAGCTCCAGCAATTATTCTGATTACACGGTTTTGTGCAATGAACATTCTTTTACTCAATGATGAGTTACCCCAGAATATGATGCCATACGAAAGCAGAGAATGAAAATACGCGTGGTAAGCTAATTTACTCAGATGCAGGCGGGATGTTACCACTGTTAGCTTTGCCGCTTGCCCTCCGGCTTTCAGTATGCTGCAGGACGGTATCGTCCTGTAGCACCATAACTCTGCCCCCCCACCTGCCAATCAAAAAAAGTTCAAATGGCTCTGAGCACTATGGGACTCAACTGCTGAGGTCATTAGTCCCCTAGAACTTAGAACTAGTTAAACCTAACTAACCTAAGGACATCACAAACATCCATGCCCGAGGCAGGATTCGAACCTGCGACCGTAGCGGTCTTGCGGTTCCAGACTGCAGCGCCTTTAACCGCACGGCCACTTCGGCCGGCCCTGCCAATCGGACGAATGCAAACATTCAGCGATTTGACTGAGAAACAATGTAGCATCCTCAGCACGCCCCGGATCTTTCACCGTGTGATTTTCACATCGTTGGCGACCTGAACAACGACATGCATGGATGCCAGTTTCAGTTGGACGAAGAAGTGCAAAGAGTGGGCGCGGTTGTGGCTCCATCAGCGGCCGACCGCTTTCTGCGAAACAGGAGTTGACCGTTTCGTCTCTCAATGGAATAAAAGTCTTACCAGGTGTGGTGATTCCTTTTGAGTGGAACCATTCCATAATCCGTTGTGGCGGGTATTCGGTTTTCATTTGACTGCCCCTCATATCTTCTTGACTGAATAGTACACAAAACTGGACTATGGACCAATAGAGTCATATATTATTTCCTGGAGAGTATACTTTTACATAACTTCCTCCCACAGGATGTGTTTACGTTTGCAGGATACAAGGGAAGCGCACAATTGACACTGTCTCGTGGGAAAATCGGAGCATGATGGAGGAGGTCCTTTTATTGTTTTGAGTTGACGTACCTCCGTTTTCAGAGAGTTCTACGCCACAATATTGAGTTATCTATTATGGTTCATGCACTCATTTTAGGTGGCCGTGTTTACTCAAATCGCAGCCATTGACCCCAGAAGTGGATTTTATCTTTAAGAATTATACCCCCCCCCCCTTTCCGTTTCACAAGGCTGGAAATGACCAAGATTTGTTTGAGAGCATGAGGATTGAATAGCAACTTTTCGTGGCTACCACGATTGCTGCATTTCATTACTATCCAGCCATTTTTATATGTGTTCGGAACTTAATTAGAGGTTCAAATGGCTCTGAGCACTTTGCAACTTAACTTCTGAGGTCATCAATCGCCCAGAACTTAGAACTAATTAAACCTAACTAACCTGAGGACGTCACACACATCCATCCCCGAGGCAGGATTCGAACCTGCGATCGTAGCGGTCGCTCGGCTCCAGACTGTAGCGCCTAGAACCGCACGGCCACTCCGACCGGCTTAATTAGAGGCTCGTATTCCTTCTTCATCATCTGTGAGATTACGTGAACGTTCTTTTTTACTGCAGGTAATAACAATACACAAAGTAGACCGAAATTTATTGATCAAAAGCATCTGGACACCCCTCTGCGGAACTGACCCCTAGATGTCACGAGAGGTGGATGTGGTGAGTATTTTGTTGTCAGTAGAGAAGCAGTGACAGCAGGATGGTGCTGTCATTAAAGCTCAGTGACTTCGAACTTGGAGTGGTCATCGGTTGCTCCCTGAGTAACAAATCCATCAGGGAAATTTCAGCCCTTCCACAGACCTGCCCAAGTCGCCATTTGGTGATGTGGCTGTGAAGTGGAAATGGGGCGGGAGAACCACAACTAAAGCAAGACCAAGCATACCTCATGCACTGAAGGATAGGGACCGGTAGAGGTGGCTGAACAAAATCGCACGAAATCAGCAGAAACAATAACTTGTGAGATATCTCTAAGCGAGACTTGAGGTAGCGTAAAAAGCGAGTCCACTGGACAGTGGATGCTGGAAACAAATGATTTGAGTGATGAATCACGCTATACCCTACGGCACTTCGATGGGAGTATTGGGTTTGACGAATGGCTTCAGAAAGTTACCTGTTGTCTTGTGCAGTGCGTATAATGAAGCACAGACGTGGTGGTGTTGTGGTATGGGAACGTTTTTCGTGGTTATGGTGCGGTCCCCCTCTTGCGATTAAGCAAATGCTCGTTCTGGTAGGATTTGAATATATTTTACAGCATTGAAATGAAATGATCGTATGGCATTGTTGGCCGGGAGGCCCCATTCGGGGGAGTTCGGCCGCCGTGTTGCAAGTACTTTTTGGTTGACGCCACTTCTGCGACTTGCACGTCAATAATGATGAAATGATGATGAAGGACACACAACACCCAGTCCCCTGCCGGGAATCGATCCCGGGCCCCCTGCGTGGTAGGCGATAACGCTACCGCTACGCTACGGAGGCGGACATTTACAGCATTGTATACTGGTTACAGAGTAGAAACTGTTTGCGGTCGATGATCGTTTGTATCAGCATGGCAATGCATCTTGCCTTGAAGCAGTGTCCGTGTGGTAATGGTTTGTGGACAGTGACATTCCTGAAACGCACTGGCCTGTCCCAAGTCCCGGCCTAAATGTAACAGAACACCTTTGGGATGACTTAAAATGTCAACCTCTCTCTAGACCCTAGTGTCGAACATTACTACCTTCTCTGGTATCGGTTCTTGAGAAGAATGGGTTGCCACTAATAGTTGTTCGGACCCTATTTATCAGACAGTGTACATCGATACCCATTGGAGTTCCGGGATTTTCAACGATAAATGTGGTCCTAAAGCTAATAAGGATATTATTTTTACAGCCTCTCTATTCATAACAGTGTATTTTCTGAACAACCATCAAATTCGGAAAGCCACATGCGATGCTAAACATCCGGTAAATCGCAGGTCATTTCCTGATGGATAAATGTGAATTCCTTTTCCATCGTCAGTGCTGAAATTTGGCAATACCTTCAATATTATAGGTCGACTATAATCAGTGATTTATAGGGGAACATTGACTGACTAGGAAAAACTGGTAGTTGCGTAAAAGACCAAGTCTACATTGTGTCTGATCCAAACGCAGTCGTTACAGAGTCAGAATTACGGGAAATGGAGCGAAGACCCAAGAAAAAGGTGCACGATTGGTGACATATTTGTTTGGATAATACGAGAGCGCCCCAGAGTCAAGAACAAATGAGAGACGCTAGTAAGACAGTTTTGTTTTAAGTTTCGATGACACTTTTTGTGACGAACGGAAAAAGTGTTTTCCTTACCTGCTCCCAGAGATATACAGAAAAAATAACTGTTATGTCAGATTCCTACGTCGTGCACACCGGCCGCTGTGGTCGAGCGGTTCTAGGCGCTTCAGTCCGGAACTGCGCGACTGCTACGTCGCAGGTTCGAACCCTGACTCGGGCGTGGATGTGTGTTCTAGCGTTAAAAGGTTTTGCTTTTCACATTTAACCAAATATAACATTGATGATGATAATTTATGGCAATGTTTGCCGACAAGATAAAGAATGCAACCTTTAACACTAGAGTGCGTACTCACGGCAGTTCTCCTTGGCCGTTTTTTGGTACGACTTGGAAAGAGAGAAAAATTAATGAATGATCGCCGATTCGTCGGTTCTCGATTGTGTTCAGGAGACGTACAGATTGATTGCGCGAAAATAGTTTCTAAAATGACCTCTTACCCCGGATTGCTTTCACGCAATCAGACTCTTCAATGAAATTACCTAAGGGACCTATTTGAATAATAAAAAAAAATTGGAAATGAATGCGAAACAGTGAAATTTTGTAAAAAAAAAGTTGTCAGATCGGAAATTGAACACATTAATGGTCTCCCAAATACAATCGAGACACCGCGATAAAGAGCGAACCTGTAACAAAGTTCATTTAAACATAAACATTATTTACGGTTAATTTGAAGAAAAGAATAAGCATAGGTTTTCTGTACAGTGAAGCATCAATATATTCTCAAAGAACAAAGGCGTTAAACTATAAACATTAACAAATTTACAATGAATACAAAACTTACATTTTTATGTTTTTCTCATGCATTGAGCAGTCCAACAATCGCTGCTTTTGTATGTGTGATATTTTGTAAAAATTAAATGTCCTGGCGTGCGCGTAAGTATTTTTTATCGTCACAAGGTTTACAAAAGCTTTTTCTTTTTCTTGGTGATAACGTGGTTTTTCACACTAAATGAAATATAACTTGTAGCTGTATTACACAACACGTCTTAACAAGTCGGCGACCAAACATCAAAGGTAATGAAGGCATGTTAACATATCGGCGACCAGAAGTACAACTAACTATAAAGACTCTAGAATTTTCCTAACAAATGATAAATTGTTCTTTCTTCTGTTTCGCAGCTTCTTGCTATCGAGCGCTGCGGCAATGATTTTAAATATCTGCGCCCAGCGAGTCATAGTGTTTAAAAGTACCTTTTAAACGCTGACCGCGCGTCTTGGTATAGGCGCACGTTATAAACAGATTTCGTTTCTTTACTCTCGCGTTGTCATGCTTAGTATCATTACAAACTATAGCTCGATGGCTGTCCTTTTCTCATATGCAAAATGTCTGAAATCCAATAATATTACATTGCTTCCCGCGTGAGGAGCGATGACTCCGTCAGGATCATCGCGACTCACGCGTAGTCGTGATATTATTGCTTTCGTGAAACAAGTTAGTATTACTTGCAAAAATTCTTTACAATAGATTTTACACACTACATCAGGCAAAGTGGTTAACATACAGAGTATTAGGTAAGTATATTCGTACGACTGAAATTGATAGTAATTTGTCCATAGGGTAACTACATGACAATTGAACTGTGCTCTTTCTAATCTTTCTAATGTATTGTACAAGGATAACAAATGTTCATTTCTCGGTAAAAGATAATGAAATTATGATAAAGATACACATACATAGATACATTATACATGGCATAATAAATATTAAAAAATAACAAAGAAATAAATTACTTGACTGCGCAGGAAGTCTGGGTGCTGTGTGCACTCGTGGAAAAAATATGTTACAAAAAAATTGACATTCTAGTTTTACAATAACATATTACAGGAATATTTTTCTCGTTGTTTCATCGAAGATTTCTTGCAGTAAATACGTAGCACTTTACTTATTTGTGGCTTTCATGACCTGCAAAAAAAAAAATGTTTCACTACACTTGGGTAGGTATGAGTTGCACTGGGAGTGGTAGAACGTCGGGTATAAATGATAGCACTGCACTTGAGTGGGGAAATTGATTACAGTTTCACAGTGGAGGAAAAGTAGGGCATCACTTTCACTGTGGAAGTTGGAGTAGTTGTCGGGGTGTGATGTTGCGTTGGAAATACGTCGTGGGTCAGGAACTGGAAGATTGGTTCTGCAACATGTTGAGCCGTATGGTGGCGGTCTCTATTTCACTTGACCCATGTCCGTGCTTCCATTTATGTTCTCGTACATGAAAAATACGGAAAAAAAATCTGTACTAGAATGTGCTTACTTACTAATAACTTAGTCTAAAAGAAAATTGGATTAAGTAAGGATAACAATTGTTTATGTACATAAGGTCTCATTCTCTTAGGAATGCTTAGTTCTCATATTTATCTATTTTTCTGGTTTTATTTGATTCGACACGTTTTCGGCATTACTCGGCCTGGTCAGTAAATTCGGTAGCAATTGTCAAAATCGAGCTTAAGACTCTTCCGATTATTGTCTTTATAATTTCACAAGGTACATGACTGCTTAATTCATTGCTTTATCATATTTTATTTTGAATGCATTTCAAACACATTTGGCATCCGCGCTCGTTGTGCAAAGAAAAATTGATTGTTGAGCGCTCAGCGTACACAGTGTTGCGTCCGTTGGTCACAATCACGTGATAATAACTTGACAGTTCCACAACGCTAGCAGCAGTATTCTGCGAGAAGCAGAGCGTTTGGTGTCTACTAGCCGTGGTGTGAGTTTTTACACAGTTTTTCATCGACTCTGGATTACGGAAGCAGCCAGATGCGGCGACTCCCGCAGCTGTTTCGGAGAATTTGTCCGTGGAAAGGCGTACAGTACCGTTTGTGGTAAGTACAACACTTATTCACTTTCACTCTTCGGCTTTCTACATCGTGGTTTCGTGGTACAAGTACTTATAACATTACTTCACACGCGGTATTTCACACGTGTCCTTGGAGTTATCTCCTTTTCAGTTCACACGTTATTATTAATTCGTGTTCACATTTATTTGGTAGTCATGTTAAGGTTCACACGCACCACTTTTATACGTGTCCATTAATTACTTGTCTATAGTCGGTTCACACGCAGCAGCATATACGTGTCCATTTATTACTGACTGCATTATCACTACAAAGAACAGTTAACATTTAGTATACATATCATGTCTAAAAATTATTTACAAAGAAATATTTAGTCTCTGTGACTACAAGGCCTGACGAAAAGCGTGTCTCTTTTTCGTAGTTTGTGCTTCCAAGGCACTTTAGGTTTACACTTTGTTCGAAATCTTGTTATTCTTTTCTTTTTACAATAGTTACTCTGTTCTCAAGCTCAGCTCTTTTATTTTCTCTCTATTACGTCGTTAGTTTGAAGACATAGTCAATGTGGCTTCGTTTACGTGATGAACAGTTCGTGTTCAAACTACCATTAGGGAAATTGGGAAGCTTGTTGTTCCCTGTCGTGCAATTGCACATAACAAATCTTAATTGAACTCGCAATTTGCGGAGAAAAAGCATAGCCCGTCGACAACCAATGTGTCACGACTATCCATTCGTATAGCCTGTATGTATCAATCATGCAACCAGCTCGTAAAATTCACTTCTCTACTGGATAAGGTAGGATGGTAAGGATACCGGTTAGAGGAAAACACAAAAGAGTTATGGAGTGAAGAGATTTGAAGACACAGTGTTAATGACGTATGATATGATGAGCTTAACATAAATTATTATCACCTCAGTTTTTCATGACAAATAGTGTAATTAAATCGATACAGTAGTTTCAGTGTCGTCTGATCCAGCTCTCTAAACAATTTTCTATGCATATCTAAAATTACTTAAACCATGCATTAGCAGTGAACTGTGTCTGTTAACTATCTTCTGTTCCATGTATCGTAAAATTGGTTTTCTAAACAAAAAAAATCGTCGTATCTCGAGGGCCTGAAATAGATATTTCTAGTACTAAATTAGTTTATTTATAAATGATCTTTGTAAGTATTTCAGCTGCACTGTGCCGTAAAATTGTTATGAGCGTATACGGTTTTCTCCGTATTATAATAAAATAATTTAGTTGCGCACTTCTTTCCTGCTACCTGGATCGTTATTGACTTACTTGATTCTTATATGCTAAGCTGCTGCTTTTTGCCTGCTGCGTTTCATAGGTGGTCTCATAAAATTTGTTGTCACACACTCCTTATGCGTAACATAACATTTACCTCTTTAAGAGTAAGCGACCTTAATCAGTTTTTTTTTTTTTTTACCTACGAGCAATCATTCTGGTCTGAATGATCATTTTAATTTATTTCATTCAAGAGGAGAGAGCTTTGCTATACTTAAACTAGTGGTAGCAGGTGGCACTGAGCAAGTCCCTACTATAATATTTATTTGTCAGCTCTTTCGGCTGTGGCCGTTCATGGCTCAATTAACTTAAAACTAACTTACATCTAAGGCAAATCTTGCTCTCCTACAATAAATGTGTTAAACTTCAGGTGCTCATATAAATTACTTATCTTGCTGTGGCAGGTCGACAGGGTGTTAGTCCTGTGCATTACTCTTACATACGTTGGTACTTCACACATAGTATGACAACTTAAATAGTGTGTGTATATTTTATTTTAGCAGCTTAACGTAACAGATATTTTCAATGGTTGACTCGGTATTTCTTCAAGTCTGCGTGATGAAACAATCCTTTTGTTCGTCCAGATACAGGGTCAGCTAATAGATAGCAACCAATGTGCGGCTTTCTTAATATAATATGTGGTCCTTCATACAAGTGCTGCCACATGCGATTCTTATGATGAATCAAAGATGGTTTGAAGTGGGTCTTTAATAGCACTCGTTCATTTATACGATACGATAAAACTTTGCTAATGTGTTTGTCATGCGCCATTTTTCTTAGGTTGACATGAGTGGTTAAAGATATGAGAGCTTGTCTTAACTTGTCGTCTAATGTTACTTCAGGGTGTTGTAATTTTGGGATGGGGTCTACCCATTCATTTCTTGCTAGTCGTTTAGAGACTAGTTCTGATGGTGTGAAACCAGTTGATGTGTGAGGTAAATTATTAACAATCTCTTCAAAGGGTGTGACGAAATCAATCCACCGTGTCTGCTGGTTTGGAATATACGTTCGTATGAAACGATTGAACTTTTTGAATACTCTTTCTGTGGGATTACTTTGCGGTCGGTAACGGGATATCAAAATTTGTCTGATGTTGTTGGTTGCAAGGAAATTTCTCCATCGCTTCCCCATGAAAGTTGATGCGTTATCAGATAACATGGCTTTAGGCTTGCCAAAGCGAGGAAAATAGTCGTCCTCAATACGTCTAATTAGTAGAAGTATGTTAGATGACTTCATTGCATAGTCTTACGTGTTTGGTAAAAAGATCTAACAATACGACCAAATACTTCACACCTCCTCTTCCCTGAGGAAGTGGACCTGCATAATCCAAACTGACGATTTGGTTTGGTCTTTCTGTACGTATCGGGTTTAAAGGTAAGGCATTTGACAAGTTGAAAGGTTTCGCCTTTTGCCAAATGGAACAATTTCTTAATAATTGGCGCACCTTCTTGTGAAGATTAGGTACATAGCAGTATGTTGAAATCTTGCGTTTGCATTTTTCTGGGCCATAGTGACCCCAGGAGAGGTGAGTGTACCAAATGAGATGTTCAACATAATCTTTAGGAATACAGACACACCACCTTCCTGTCAACAGAGAAGTTATAAAATTTTGACGAGTGATCAGAGTTGTTTTGAAGAAGCTGTTTAATTTCTAGCCAATTGCGATCTGTGTCTTGAAGAGTATTCATTTGACGGCAAAGACGAAAAAAGTAACTCCGATGTAGAGGATCTTTCATAAGAAGAATTTTGTGATTAGAAATCTGTTCTATTAATTCAGTAGGCTCCGGCAATCCTTCCGGCATACGTGACAATGCATCAGCAATAATGTTATTCTTGCCCTTTACGTAAATAATTTCAAAATCATACTCTTGTAGAAATAAACACCATCGAGTAAGCCGAGGATGATACAGTTTGCAAGAGAGTAAGAAGCTCAGTGCTTGATGATCTGAGTATACTCTCATTTTGTGACCATAAATATAGTAATTAAAGCGGCGAAAAGCCCACACAACGGCTAATCCCTCTAATTCGGTTACCGAATATGATCTCTCACATTCGGTTAAGACCCGATTGGCAAAATGATTATTTTGACTTCCTCCTGCCCATCAGTTTTGTCTATTTGAAATAAACATGCACCTAATCCTTGAAACGATGCATCGCAAGAAATCTGAACTCATGTTTGGATGACTTAAAATGTTACTCTTTAGAAGAACTTCTTTGATCTTGTCAAAGGCTTTTTGGCATTCAGAAGTCCACATCCAGTGGACGTTTTTCTTGAGCAAATTTAACAATGCGGGATTGTTCATTGATTGATTCGGAATGAAGCGACGGAAGAATGAAGCTAATCCAATGAAACCTTTTCGTTGCCTTTTAGTGCAAGGCACAGGGAAATTTTCTATTGCTGTTAACTTACTGGGATCAGGTGAGATTCCTTCCGAAGAAATTATATGTTATAAAAACTTGACTTCTTTCTTGGCAAATTTGGATTTTTGTAAATTTGCGGTAATACCAAAATCGGATAATCTTTGAAAGATCTTTTGTAGGAGAGTTAAATGTTCTTCCCAGGAAGTCGTTGCTATCAGTAAATCATCAACATAGACGGTGACCTGTTTAAGTAACTCTGGTCCTAGCACATGATCAAGTGCTGCAATAAAAACACCAGAACTAATGTTGAGACCGAAAGGTACTACACGAAAATGATAGGATCTGCCGGCAAAGATGAAGGCTGTGTACTTCCTCGATGATTATGATAGTTTCACCCGCCAATAGCTACTTCGGAGGTCTATTGAGGATAAGAACCTCACACTATGGAATTTTTGTAGTTGTTCCTCCAGTGGTTCTGGTCTTGTGCGTACTGGAATGATGATTTTATTAACATTCCTTGCGTCCAAGACAAGTCTGACGCTTCCACCGTGTTTGAAAACAGATAACAATGGGCTACTGTAGAAGAGTCGGACGGTTCTATGACTTTCCACTTAAGCATTTTACGTATTTCTTGTTTGACGGCTTCTTTACGGGACTGCGGAACTGAATAGGTTGTTTTGCAAAAAGTATCATGGGGTTTCACTCTCATGTTAAATTCATTGTCTGCTATAATACCTGATTTTCTGGAAAAATGTTCACAAATGTTGATAATATGTCATGTAGTTCATACTTCCGTCTGTCGTCGAGTCCGTCTGTTTCCACAATTTTTATGCGTAACTCGTCGGCAGTTGGTAATAAGTCAGGGTCATTGTTGACGTCACTGAACTCGTCAACCGCACGGTGGTAATGTTGCCTGTCAGAAAGTCTACGTATTTTCACTTTACGTTCTAGGTTGGTTATCCTGACTTTGGTTCTCATTAGATGTATGACCAGTGTCCTATCGTCTAGTCTTAACGTGCACTTACCTTCAGCTAAATCAATGCTGGCACGATTTCTTCGTAGCTGTTTCCGGCGTTCTGAAGGCTGGCAAGCAGTTGTTTGTTACGTTTATTTGACTGTTTCTAAATTCGAGTTCTGCTTCAGCTACCTTTCAGTACCGGTTGTGGTGAGGACTGGCATAATTTTTTAGAAAGTCCATTCCTAACAAGCATGGCACTGACAGGTTCTTTACTACTAAAAATGTGCGCTGTATACAGTCGGATTTAAATTGTATTGTTGCTTGTACTTGCAAGATAACCTTGTGTACTAGGGAGCCTACTGCTCCGGATACAGTACATCCTTGTACAGGAAGTGAAGGAATTTTTGTTACAGAGCACACCTTTTTATATACACACATAGACATAGCATTAATATTTGCACCTGTGTCGATGATGGCAATGATTGGTATATCATATATGTGAATCAGAGTTGACGCTTGTACTTGATTTTCCCAAAGGTCGTTGTTTTCGTAGGTGTTCTTTTCGTTTAATAGCTCGTCCTTTAAGCCTCTGTCGTCTTCGTATCTAATTACGTTGATTTGTCTTTTAATGAAGTTGCCCCCGCCGGCCGGAGTGGCCGTGCGATTCTAGGCGCTACAGTCTGGAACCGAGCGACCGCTACGGTCGCAGATTCGAATCCTGCCTCGGGCATGGATGTGTGTGATGTCCTTAGGTTAGTTAGGTTTAATTAGTTCTAAGTTCTAGGCGACTGATGACCTCAGAAGTTAAGTCGCATAGTGCTCAGAGCCATTTGAACCACTGAAGTTGCCCCCCCATTGGTTCTGCAGCTTCCCCGTGGAGGCCTAAAGAAGCTGCTAATGGTTTTCCGACTGGGGTGGAGCTGAAATGTCAGTTATTTTTACTTGACTAGTATTTTGCGACATACCAGGTCGAAAATTTGCGTTCGCATCCCATAGGACTTGTGCATCTCTTGATTGCATGTTATTTGACATCGCGTTTGGTGCTTGGTTCGCCTGTGTGTAGAAAACGGTCGGATTTCCTTGGCTATTATGACCGGCGGTGTCAGGAAAAGCATGCGACGAATTGTCCTGACTATTGTTCCTGCACTGTTGGTTGAGTTGATGAGAAAATGTCGCATTTTTCGGCTGTGAAAAATTCATTTGGTGAGAGGGAGTGAAGTGACTCGGCTGACTGTACTGTTGTGGTCTGTTATAATTGTTCCATTTCTTTCCCTTTTGACGATGTCCATTATTCGTCTTGTTGTTCTGGTACTGGTAATTACCGTTGTGATTTATCGGTGAATTACCGTATTGTCGCTGTGTGTTTTGATAAATCGGATTGTATCTATTCTGGTGTGGATATTTGTTATATTGTTTTCCATTACGGCGGTTGAAACTGTTATGATTGCCGTAAGGCTGAGCGTTTGGTTGCCCCGTGTTATGTTGGTACGACATTCCATTGTTTTGTTGGTACGACATTCCATTGACGCAATTTGTTATGTGCTGCTGCGGAGCGGGCGGTCCATTATTATAATTATTCCGCGCGCTCGCACGCACATCCTCATAGATCATATCCAAATTGTCAAGAACAGGAAGAAAGGCTTCTAGGTCTTCTTCACTCACATTAACTAGTTTTTCTCTTATTGACACAGGAAGTTTTGACTTTAAGATCATGATTACATCTTTGGTTGAAATAGGCGTGTCCCAATACTGAATTTTACTTAGATATTTTTCAAAATAGCGTCTCAAACCTCCTTTGGTGTTGAAAGGTTCGGCGTTGTAAACCTCCTTTCGGAGTCTTTGTTGTATACCTGAACTCCATAATTTATTCAAAAAATGCTTTTCAAAATCTGCATAGGTGTGACATTTGTCTATTATTTCTGTACCCCAAATTGATCCTTCACCGTGTACATAGCCTAAGATGAACTGTATACGCTGCCTGTCGTTCCATGATTCTGGAAAACCACCTGTGAATGATTTTAGAAATACCATGGGATGTATATTTCGTTTTTCAGGTATAAAAGGCTGAAAAACTCTGTGTTTTAGCACACACTCGTCTCGTATTAGTTCAACGAGTATTAGTTGATAGGCATGACTACGTGACGTGGAAGTTTCGTCACGCGTATTATTTACTGTTGGTGAGAATTGTACCTGACATTCGGGATATTGACGATTATCGTGTTCTGGCGGTAGCGAATACTCACGTTGATTGTCACCTTGCAATTCCGTAACTTGTCGTTTCAGTTGATCTGTATCATTGCTTAGCTGACGTTTCCATTCCGGAAGATCGTGGCTAAATGCTCGTCTGATTTCAACTAATTCACTGGTTAAAGTGTCACCAGAAGTACCGGGAGCGGTTAAGATTTCTGCTGTAGCAGGTTTAACCGCACCCTTTAGTTCAGCGTGTACCTTGCTGACAATGTACTGTTCTTTGGATTGTATCCACTCTTCAAATTCCCTATTAAGTATGTTGCTTATACCGGTGTTGACATCTGCGATCTTTTTGTCAATATTGACATCGGATATTTGCTGAGCAAGGTCTTCAACTCGCTCGCCAACGTGGTTGACACCTTCTGTCAATTAGATTACTCTCTTTGAAACATCACTGTAATGTTTCAAAGAGTCACTCGCAGTTGATTTAGACACATCTATTTGGGCCTGCATATCTGTGAACTTGCTACCAATATTGATCTTGGCGGATTCCACCATCGAAAGAACACTATCAATTTTTGCGTGTACGCTTGCGTTTAGCTCGCTTGCGTAAGCAGTGGTGATGGCTTTAAATTTTTCCTCCATGGTTCATACGAATTTTTGATTTGTGCTTGGATGTCGGTAATAACAGAATTTATATTGTTCATTCGCACTTGAGTGTCCTCTATCCTTGATTCTAAACTGTTGAACCTGCTGTCACTTTGATTTGCTAACTGACTGATGTGCGTTTCAATATTGTCACTTTGGTTTGTAAACTGTCCCATTCGAGTGTCAAGATTACCCATGTGGGCTTCAATGTTATCACTCTTGTTTGTAAGCTGTGCCATGTTTGCTTCAAAACTGGTTTTCATATCAGCAAACAATTTTCGTATATCTGACAGCGAGCATTCACGTGACTGCGACGCGGTCTGTGGCGCCGACAGCGCAGGTGTCGCTTCGTCGTCAGGTTTGTTTTCGCCCGCGCGCCGTCTGAGTTGCCTTGGTTGCTCATCAGCCATCGTAAATTTAAAGTAGTTACACTGCACGAGCTAGAAAAGATAATTTTTTTAAATTATGATTTTCACTTGTCAGGTGCGCCAAGGATTTCGGATTTCTCAGATATTGCTTGCGGGTTATAAACAATTGAAACTCTGACACACGAAAATGCCAATATGGCAACGGGAGTTGTCAGGTGCGCCAAGGATTTCGGATTTCTCAGATATTGCTTGCGGGTTATAAACAATTGAAACTCTGACACACGAAAATGCCAATATGGCAACGGGAGTGATAAAATAAATGAAAAACACTTATAGAGCACTGAAACTGGCACAGATAGCGGCCATTGTGATTCCGAAATGATGTGATAGAGGCGAATCTAATAGCAAAAGGAAACAGAAATTTGGAAATTAATTTGCTTGAGGAAAAGGAAAAAAGCGTAGAGAGTGAATGTCACGAGCCGACTGAATGCTCGGTACGCAAAGCTTCAAACGTAATGAAAAATCGTACTCACATTAGTTGTCTTACGCGCTGCTATTTATTGCTGTTGTGGATTCTTACTGCGATTTTCTGCATATGCGTCCTTTTTTTTATCACTGGTTTTGGCTTCCAATTTTCTCCAGATGGTAGCATGAAAATAAAAAGAACAAATTAGTTTTTTAGTCAAGTCCCTGTTCGGGCGCCACACCTAGCGTTAAAAGGTTTTGCTTTTCACATTTAACCAAATATAACATTGATGATGATAATTTATGGCAATGTTTGCCGACAAGATAAAGAATGCAATCTTTAACACGAGATTGCGTACTCACGGCAGTTCTCCTTGGCCGTTTTTTGGTACGACTTGGAAAGAGAGAAAAATTAATGAATGATCGCCGATTCGTCGGTTCTCGATTGTGTTCAGGAGACGTACAGATTGATTGCGCGAAAATAGTTTCTCAAATGACCTCTTAACCCGGATTGCTTTCACGCAATCAGACTCTTCAATGAAATTACCTAAGGGACCTATTTGAATAATAAAAAAAATTGGAAATGAATGCGAAACAGTGAAATTTTGTAAAAAAAAGTTGTCAGATCGGAAATTGAACACATTAATGGTCTCCTAAATACAATCGAGACACCTCGATAAAGAGCGAACCTGTAACAAAGTTCATTTAAACATAAACATTATTTGTGGTTAATTTAAAGAAAAGAATAAGCATAGATTTTCTATACAGTGAAGCACCAATATATTCTCAAAGAACAAAGGCGTTAAACTATAAACATTAACAAATTTACAATGAATACAAAACTTACATTTTTATGTTTTTCTCATGCATTGAGCAGTCCAACAATCACTGCTTTTGTATTTTGTAAAAATTAAATATCCTGGCGTGCGCATAAGTATTTTTTGTCGTCACAATGTTTACAAAAAATTTTTCTTTTTCTTGGTGATAACGTGGTTTTTCACACTAAATGAAATATAACTTGTAGCGGTGTTACACAACACGTCTTAACAAGTCGGCGACCAAACATCAAAGGTAATGAAGTCCATGTTAACATATCGGCGACCAGAAGTACAACTAACTATAAAGACTTTAGAATTTTCCTAACAAATGATAAATTGTTCTTTCTTCTGTTTCGCAGCTTCTTGCTATCAAGCGCTGCGGCAATGATTTTAAATATCTGCGCCCAGCGAGTCATAGTGTTTAAAAGTACCTTTTAAACGCTGACCGCGCGTCTTAGTATAGGCGCACGTTATAAACAGATTTCGTTTCTTTACTCTCGCGTTGTCATGCTTAGTATCATTACAAACTACAGTTCGATGGCTGTCCTTTTCTCATATGCAAAATGTCTGAAATCCAATAATATCACAGTGTGATGTCCTTAGGTTAGTTAGGTTTAAGTAGTTCAAAGTTCTAGGGGACTGATGACCTCAGATGTTAAGTCCCATAGTGCTCAGAGCCATTTGAGCCATTTTTCATGTACTCATTTTGAACTGACAAAGAAAGATAGCCACTTGTACTTCTAACAGTACGACATATCCGGTATATAGATTTTATGGTGGCTTAGTATTTTGCTACTTGTCAGGAAAAATAACTATATGTCAGATTTCTACGTCTGTAGAGATTCCAGTCAAATGGCGAGGTCAGCAGCTTCGGAATTTTTTAGCATTTCTTCTGTCAGTGTGTGTGATACAAACAACAAAGCTACAGTACGAGATAGTAAGCCATCTATCAATAATGGTTTAATTCTTCTTACACTTTATTTCAGACTTTTATTTTGTCGGCACTTCCACTCAGCTGCGTTGCGTTAAACTGTATTTACGTATGCGTTATTCTGATTCAGTGCGCTTTTGATCAAGAGCAGCAGTCACTCTTCAACTGGAGTTGGACAAATGACTGTTCTAGATTTCACCACGCGTTGTCTTCAGTTGTACGCATTCAGATATGTCGTGTCCTTGGCTGATGTTGTATATCTGTCTTGAAACAGGATGTAGTCTAGGTCGTTTCATATAACGAGCGATTAAACATTTCATACCACCTCATTAGCCCAGTTTCAGAGCAGCTAGTAGATATTACAAACAGAAAATTTTTCTTCTCTCTATCTAGTTGACTTTCTGTCGCTTCTTCTTATTTGCGATGTGCTTTTTTCTGTTCACGGCGCAAAATCGACAACTTAAGATTTGTTTGTGGATGTGTCAAACGCCCATACTACAGATGGCAGTGCAGACTATTGACAGACATTCCATTTCGGGACGGTGAGTCATATTCTAACACGACGTTCAGTCTGCCAAGTAAACACCAGCCATTTATATTGAGATGCTTATTGCTTTCAGTGTCCTTTCGCTCGTAGTTTTAGCTGACCTAAACGCAAGATATCTTCAGTGTCTTGCTTTCAACTAGTCATAGATGCACAGCTTAAAAGAATTAGGGGAACAAGATTTTGGGTGTCTGCCGTACTCCAATGGGCAATAATAGAAGAGTGGATTTATCACCAAATTATACCTTTATCTTTCAGAAATTGGCTCTGAGCACTATGGGGCTTAACATCTATGGTCATCAGTTCCCTAGAACTTGGAACTACTTAAACCTAACTAACCTAAGAACATCACACAACACCCAGTCATCACGAGGTAGTATCTTTCAGAAATTAAGTGCTCTCCAAAACATAAGTACATCCTCCATCTTTTACATAAAAAGAACTGAAATGTCCGCTAAGTGTCGAAAACAAGTGGAAACAATCACTCATTCCGTCGTCATGGCCGCTTTTCGGTGGACTTTGAAAGCTTCAGTAAATGTGCATGCTCTCTGTGAGCGTTTATCACCGCCTGACACTTCTGTGACATGTTCCGTGTAAGTCTACGGAAGTCATCATATGGTATTCATTCCCATTCCTCAATGAGAGCCCATGAGAGTTCTTGGAGAGTTTGTGGTGGAACAGGACGATCACAAACACATCTGTCAATCACGTCCCACCAATGCACGATGGGGTTTAGGCCTGTCATTCCATAAATTCAATGTCCAGGCATAGCAAGACATCTTTGCTGACACCCGTCACATAGACCATGGGACTGGAAGGAATTCAGGACCACCACCCTATGCAGCAGCCACCACATGGTCCAGTAGGATCTGTTGGATGTACTGTCTGTAGGTAAGGCGACCATGGACGACGACAAGATACGGAAGCCTATCAACACTGAAGCTTCCCCACAACATCACAGAACCTAGGAAATATATCAGTTTTAAGACCTTAAACATGTCAATATCATGGACGACATTTGGCAGGTACCACTTACCACTGGTCTCTGCATACAAACACGGTCATCAACTTGCGACACACGATGTCTGGTCTCTGTGAATAACGCGTTGCGCCAGTGTCGAAGTTGCCAGTTGGGAACGTCAGAACTGGAAGTGAGCTTTAA
Organism: Schistocerca serialis cubense; assembly: GCF_023864345.2. NCBI lineage: Eukaryota > Metazoa > Arthropoda > Insecta > Orthoptera > Acrididae > Schistocerca > Schistocerca serialis. The sequence continues at coordinate 256,161,982 of NC_064639.1, read as the reverse complement.
GATGTTGTGTCAAGCGGGATATTCGAGCAGGACGTCTGGTTCAAAATGGTTCAAATGGCTCTGAGCACTATGGGACTTAACTTCTGAGGTCATTAGTCCCCTAGAACTTAGAACTACGTAAACCTAACTAACCTAAGGACATCACACACATCCATGCCCGAGGCAGGATTCGAACCTGCGACCGTAGCGGTCGCGCGGTTCCAGACTGTAGCGCCTAGAACCGCTCGGCCACTCTGGCCGGCCAGGACGTCTGGGTCGTAATATCCTTCCTCGTAACATGTTGATTACAGTCTGATAGGACATACCGGCTCCTGTGGCCCTTCTGAGATCGTCTTGTAGCGCAACACAGAGGTGGCGAAATATCGGTTTCCATGTGGGTTTGTAATGCTTCGGCGACCTTTTGCAACACGCCTGTAACGTGTCCTCAACTACGATGACACTTGGAGAGGCATTGGCATCTGCAGCAACACGACCAAATGTCCATACTTTGTGGATCAAACAGACCGTCCTTCCAACTTGCACTGCATGAAAATGTTGCATTACATGTGCTTGGTTGAATACAACGTCCGCAAATTATGAGTACCATCTGTGTACCTCACAGGGAAACACTGGGGCAACTGTACTCACTTCCTTCTGAGGGGTCGTCCGACACTGTAATGCATAACACAGCAAATAGATGGCTACACTGAAAGCTAAGTTCTTAAGCCATGCAATAAGACCACAGGTACTGCCTGTATCAAAATAGATTTAACATACAGGATATTGCTACACGTGTTACCCTAGTTCTTTTGAAAGGTGTATATTTGGAGTTAATGCTCTTATTTTTCAGTTTTCCTCTTATTCTTGGTCCATGAAGTTAGTTTATTCTTGATTCAAGTTCTTCTGGAGTCGCAGTAAACAAAATGTCATGTGCAAGTCAAAGATGATTCCGATGATATTTATTCTCTACATCTACATCCATACTCCGCAAGCCACCTGACGGTGTGTGGCGGAGGGTACCTTGAGTACCTCTATCGGTTCTCCCTTCTATTCCAGTCTCGTATTGTTCGTGGAAAGAAGGATTGTCGGTATGCTTCTGTGTGGGCTCTAATCTCTCTGATTTTATCCTGATGGTCTCTTCGCGAGATATACGTAGGAGGGAGCAATATACTGCTTGACTCCTCGGTGAAGGTATGTTCTCGAAACTTCTACAAAAGCCCGTACCGAGATACTGAGCGTCTCTCCTGCAGAGTCTTCCACTGAAGTTTATCTATCATCTCCGTAACGCTTTCGCGATTACTAAATGATCCTGTAACGAAGCGCGCTGCTCTCCGTTGGATCCTCTCTATCTCTTCTGTCAACCCTATCTGGTACGGATCCCACACTGGTGAGCAGTATTCAAGCAGTGGGCGAACAAACGTACTGTATCCTGCTTCCTTTGTTTTCGGATTGCATTTCCTTAGGATTCTTCCAATGAATCTCAGTCTGGCATCTGCTTTACCGACGACCAACTTTATATGATTATTCCATTTTAAATCACTCCTAATGCGTACTCCCAGATAATTTATGGAATTAACTGCTTCCAGTTGCTGAACTGCTATATTGTAGCTAAATGATATGGGATCTTTCTTTCTATGTATTCGCAGCACATTACACTTGTCTACATTGAGATTCAATTGCCATTCCCTGCACCATGCGTCAATTCGCTGCAGATCCTCCTGCATTTCAGTACAATTTTCCGTTGTTATAACCTCTCGATATACCACAGCATCATCCGCAAAAAGCCTCAGTGAACTTCCGATGTCATCCACAAGGTCATTTATGTATACTGTGAATAGCAACGGTCCTACGACACTCCCCTGCGGCACACCTGAAATCGCTCTTACTTCGGAAGACTTCTCTTCATTGAGAATGACATGCTGCGTTCTGTTATCTAGGAACTCTTCAGTCGAATCACACAATTGGTCTGATAGTCCATAAGCTCCTACTTTGTTCATTAAACGACTGTGGGGAACTGTATCGAACGCCTTGCGGAAGTCAAGAAACACGACACATATTCTTTTTCCACCTCTGTTCAAAAAAGCTTTGAATTATACAGAAACAATTTTATTGGAAGGAAATCACCAAGTCAAGCTGCTTTCCCACTCTCTTGATGTGATCCAACAGAAATTTAGTGTTACTGTAGAGGTGCGTTAGTAAGTTGGCATAAGATGGCACGCAGGCTGAACGCCGTGTTCACCTAGTGCTGCTGTTGGAGAATTGGTCAAAATAGAATCAAGAGTTCGAGACTTCCTAGCAGATTAAAACTGTATGACAGAGCGGTCTCACACTTGGGACATATGCCTTTTCGCGGGCAAGTACCAAACTGTCTGAGCTATCTATGCACGACTCACGATCCCCACCTCACAGATTCATATCCTCCAGTACGTACCTTCCACATGTCTCGGAAGTTCTCCGAGGTATCCACCTGGTCGATCCGGCACATACTGTAGCCTTAATTTTCCAGGAAATTTCAAATAAATGCAACTCCGCTGCAAAGCGAAAACTAATTCTAGAATCATATATTACTTCAAAGTTTATAAAGTCTAGGAAAAGTGCTAACTTACTGCCTCACCTTTTGAAACCCTTTCAAATTTCTAAAACATATTCCATCTTTTCTCTAATCAAGGTCAAAGCAGTAGTGCCTCTGAAGATACATCCATTAAGTGATGCATTCTCTTGGTGGCAATGGCTTAGTTAATGTTTTCTCGCCCGTAGAACTACCTGGTATTTAATAATACAGAAATAGATACACAGTATCTCCTGACGTTTAGTCTCCTACTGTGGAAGACATCCTCCTAGGTAAAGCGGCGAATTGTAAAGAGAACTCGAGGAAGCGCTGATTATACAGGGAGTTACAAAAAGGTACGGCCAAACTTTCAGGAAACATTCCTCACACACAAAGAAAGAAAATATGTTATGTGGACATGTGTCCTGAAACGCTTACTTTCCATGTTAGAGCTCATTTTATTACTTCTCTTCACATCACATTAATCGTGGAATGGAAACACACAGCAACAGAAAGTACCACCGTGACTTCAAACACTTTGTTACAGGAAATGTTCAAAACGTCCTCCGTTAGCGAGGATACATGCATCCACCCTTCGTCGCATGGAATCCCTGATGCGCTGATGCAGCCCTGGAGAATGGCGTATTGTATCACAGCAGTCCACAGTACGAGCACGAAGAGTCTCTACATTTGGTACCGGGGTTGCGTAGACAAGAGCTCTCAAATGCCCCCATAAATGAACGTCAAGAGGGTTGAGGTCAGGAGAGCGTGGAGGCCATGGAATTGGTCCGCCCCTACCAATCCATCGGTCACCGAATCTGTTGTTGAGAAGCGTACGAACACTTCGACTGAAATGTGCAGGAGCTCCATCGTGCATGAACCACATGTTGTGTCGTACTTGTAAAGGCACATGTTCTAGCAGCACAGGTAGAGTATCCCGTATGAAATCATGGCGGTGAATCGAGGAAGTACAGTACATACTGACGAAACTAAAATGAGTTCTAACATGGAAATTAAGCGTTTCCGGACACATGTCCACATAACATCTTTTCCTTATTTGTGTGTGAGGAATGTTTCCTGAAAGTTTGGCCGTACCTTTTTGTAACACCCTGTATACTGAGTCGACAGAAGTCATGGGATAGTGATACGCACATATCCAGATGGCGGTAGTATCGCGTACACAATGTATAAAAGCCAGTGCATTGGCGATTCGCTATTATGGAGGCTATGGAGGCAGCATGGCTCCGTATTTCTGCAGAGAACCTCCAATGACTTGTTGAGTCCATGACACCTCGTGCTGCTGCACTGCACCGGGCAAAAGGAGGTCCGACACGATATAGGAAGTATCCCATGACTTTTCTCACCTCAGTGTGATATTCTAATGAAATAAATTCCTTTCTAGCGCTTGTATATTTGATTTCTAATGTTCCGTAGAACTGACATATTTCTTTTCTCTAAAATTGATACTCGCTTACATGAAACTGACAACCTACCGACATCGCGTGGTCCGAATATTTCGGCCTTTCAAAGTGGTAAACATTATTCGTTTCTTTGTCTCCCAGCCAAATTTAACGTACTGCAATAGCTGAATGAAGGCACCGAGCAGCTTGTACACCGAACATGGCTTTCGTCCTCGGTCATTTTGTGCATTCACAGCTGAATGCACTGACCCTACGACTTATCTTAGAAGAAAGATTAAGGGAAGGCAAACCTACGTTTCTAGCATTTGTAGACTTAGAGAAAGCTTTTGACAATGTTGACTGGAATACTCTCTTTCAAATTCTAAAGGTGGCAGGGGTAAAATACAGGGAGCGAAAGGCTATTTACAATTTGTACAGAAACAAGATGGCAGTTATAAGAGTCGAGGGGCATGAAAGGGAAGCAGTGGTTGGGAAGGGAGTGAGACAGGGTTTTAGCCTCTCCGCGATGCTATTCAATCTGTATATTGAGCAAGTAGTAAAGGAAACAAAAGAAAAGTTCGGAGTAGGTATTAAAATCCATGGAGAAGAAATAAAAACTTTGAGGTTCGCCGATGACATTGTAATTCTGTCAGAGACAGCAAAGGACGTGTAAGAGCAGTTGAACGGAATGGACAGTGTCTTGAAAGGAGGGTATAAGATGAACAACAACAAAAGCAAAACGAGGATAATGGAATGTAGTCGAATTAAGTCGGATGACGCTGAGGGAATTAGATTAGGAAATGAGACACTTAAAGTAGGAAAGGAGATTTGCTATTTGGGGAGCAAAATAACTGATGATGGTCGAAGTAGAGAGGATATAAAATGTAGGCTGGCAATGGCAAGGAAAGCGTTTCTGAAGAAGAGAAATTTGTTAACATCGAGTATAGATTTAAGTGTCAGGAAGTCATTTCTGAAAGTATTCGTATGGAGTGTAGCCATGTATCGAAGTGAAACATGGCCGATAAATAGTTTAGACAAGAAAAGAATAGAAGCTTTCCACATGTGGTGCTACACAAGAATTCTGAAGATTAGATGGGTAGATCATATAACTAATGAGGAGTTATTGACTAGAATTGGGGAGAAGAGAAATTTGTGTCACAACTTGACTGGAAGAAGGGGTCGGTTAGTAGGGCCTGTTCGGAGGCATCAACGGATAGGCTGCAGTAGGTACTGGGAGATGAAGAAGCTTGCACAGGATAGAGCAGCATGGAGAGCTGCATCAAACCAGTCCAGGACTGAAGACCATAACAACAACAACAGAGCTGAATGATGTAAATATTAATAAAAAACATCGCATCTGTATGTCAAGCACATTTATTACGCCACGACCGGTTTCATTCAAAACGAGCGTCTTCAGGTGACTCCCAAAGTTCACCAGCATCCTTCGAAATAACTCTCACAACGTGGCACAAGTCTACCGATGTCATGACCAGGGGTGTACCTACCGCCGATATAGCCGTATCAATGATACGAGGCCTCCCGGGCTACAAGGGATCCCGACATGTTTTAGCAAATATTCATAAGGCGAACGCTGAAGTCTTAGGCCGTACCCTAAAGGCTTAATAAACGGGGAGGTTCAAATCTTGGCAACACTGAAAGCCTCAGATTTCCAGCGGCGCAAGTCAGCAGGCAACAATGACTTTCAGTTGAATGAGAACAATCTACGCTATCTGTGCACGCGGTTCATGACGTTCAAACGTTGTAAATCTAGTGATTAATTGCTCGTTAATAAGTTTATTTTGTGAATGAAATGAGCGAAAGGAAGAGAGATTACTCCAGTGGAGCCATGGAAAGAAGAGTGTGTGTGTGTGTGAAATGTTATGGGACTTAACATCAGTCCCTAAGCTTACACACAACTTAACCTAAATTATCCTAACGACAAACACTCACACCCATGCCCGAGGGAGGACTCGAACCTCCGCCGGGACCAGCCGCACAGTCCATGACTGCAGCGCCCAAGACCGCTCGGCTAATCCCGCGCGGCCTTGGAAAGAAGACATAATGAGAAGAAGAAGGAAGTTACAAAGAAATTGCCCAAAATCTCTTCACTTTTTCAGCAATAAGATTCTGTGAGTGATTTACTTTGCTACGGTAAGTACCAAAGACGTATCGGTCCCCGCGGAAGAAGTACTTCTTGTTTATAATTTAGGTCCTGCAACGTAGCGTTCAACGCTGTGTAACGTAGGACTCGTTAAGTATCATTACACATCGTCCAGAAATGTACAACATACATAATTTTGTTTGAATTATTGTAACAAATCATACGGTCAGATTAAGGGTGCGCATGCGATGCATGTCGCTCGAGAGCAGCGGCGTGTGAAAAGTTCCATCTAGGTGTATCGTCTAGTCGAACAAATTGCACTAGGTAAATACATGCGCGAGCAGCGCGTTGGCTAGATTTGTACACGTGCAGTACGCACCTTTATAAGAAAATAAATTCCGTAATTTTATATACTCAAGTTTTCCCACATTAAGTTCGTGTACATGGATGTTTAAAAAATGGCTCTAAGCACTATGGAACTTAACATCTGAGGTTATCAGTCCCCTAGACTTAGAACTGCTTAAACTTAACTAACCTAAGGATATCACACACATCCGTGCCCGAGGCAGGATTCGAACCAGCGGTCGTAGCAGCAGCGCGATTCCAGACTGAAGCGCCTAGAACCGCTCGGTCACGACGGCCGGCATGGATGTTTAAGTTAACGCGCTTCGTGTGGAGTGTATTAATTAAATAAATTTTTTTGCAACAATGAGCTTATATCAGGGAGAGATCTCTTCCAGCCAATACATCTGACGTGGAAAGCGTGATGAAAAATAAAATCAGTCAGTGTAGATTTTATTAAATACACATTTAATAAAATGAAATTTTAATCAATATAGTACGGCATTGCTGTTTAACCTCGTTAGCGCGAAATCGCACAAGACGAACTCATGGTTAACGCGAAAAAAATTTGGTGCTGGCAGGAATACATTAATTCTAATAGCAAATTTTATCGGTTAACGCGAATTTCAGTTAAAACGAATTACGAACTCTTTTTCAATCCCAAGAGTAATTAAATTTCATTTTAAAACAAACTTACAGTGTTACAGTGCTTTTTTCCGAAATGAATGCAAGAAATGTAGTTACAGAGCAAACTATCCATTGCTTGTACGTTTCTAACGTATTTTAGTTCGGGAGCCGCAATTATCAGCGTGCACGGTAAATTTAACCAAAGATTACAAAAGTGTGTTTTACAGATATTTGCACTTTGTCACTCGTAATGGAAACAAAATAAGAACTGATACCTCCAATAGCAAAAAATAGTTCCGTGAGAGAACTGGCCCGATGGGAAATACGTTATAAGTAAGGACGATAATCGAAGTTTTCGTGTAAGATCGATGAATTTATGGATTACAGGTTAGACGAAAACGTCTGAATCAGCGATATAAATTCCAGGATGCTACGTTAAATGTATTGACTTCACTGGTTACACACTCCTCAAGACCACTAATTTCGTCTTAGAGCTGGTACAAATATTTGTCTTTAATCTTGATGCGCCTTGGAAAACATCATAAGTCAATACGCTAACGTAGTATTTATTACAACATTCATTTGCCGCGAGTGAGGAATATGAAAAAAAACCTCACCTAAGAAACGAAAGGCACATTTTATATCGAAAAAGAACAGGAACACTACAGTATACGTACATAAGTGACACATTACAAAAGTGTGACATGAACGAACAGAAATATCTCTCAATATACACCAAACTCACAGAGGACTACCAATGGGAAGAGCACATACAGGGTGGTCCATTGATAGTGAGCGGGCCAAATATCTCACGAAATAAGCGTCAAACGAAAAAACTACAAAGTACGAAACTTGTCTAGCTTGGAGGGGGACGCCAGATGGCGCTATGGTTGGTCCGCCATAGGTCAAACGGATATCAACTGCGTTTTTTTTTTTTTTTTTTTTTTTTAATAGGAACCCCCATTTTTATTACATATTCGTGTACTACGTAAAGAAATATGAATGTTTCTGTTGTACCACTTTTTGGGCCGGTCACGATCAATGGACCACCCTGTATACATAGAGGCCAGTCAACGCACATTGCAGCTACTGCAAATTGATATTCTTGTGGAATGTTTTTTGCAAACAAATCGCTAACACAGGCCAATCACTGTTACGTTCACCGGTGCCTGCGCAGCGGCGAATTCTATTTTGTATTACATTTTTAAGTAAGTGTAAGACTTTCAGTCCCCGGTGGAGATTTGGTCCAGTCGGTTCCAAAAAAATCTTCCCTCGGAGGTACCGAAACGCCGTTCTGCATTCCGGAAATTAAGTCTTGTACTCCATTATTTTATTCACATTTTGACGATCCCGCTACGTTCTGAAGGAATCCTGTCCGTGATGCTTAGAACTTTTCGTGCTGCCTTGAAACTTCAGTCAATCAATGCAGTGATCATTTGTGTTGCGTTGCAGTATTAGTTACGCTGTGTGTGTTATATTGTTGTTATTATCGCTTTGTTGAGCAGCGAGCTGAATTTCTAATATTACTAGATGAATGAGGAAAGTTTTCCTGGCACATTATCAAAGTTTTTCAAAGCCTCAAGGGAACATAACACGATCGTGTAAGTTTAATAAGTACCGTATTTTAAATGCCAGTCTTCTCTTTCTTATGAAATATCTGTATCAGAAACGGCTTACTTTAATGTCATATTCTTTGGCAGAAAAATGTACCACATACGAATATCAATGACTCTGCAGAGAAAGTACTTCCACGAAATATCACTTATATTCGTTGAATCTCCGTCACAGCAGTCGACCGGCACGACAGGAAAACGGTGTGTGTGTATGTGTGTGGTTTGCTTGCACCGAATAAGATGGCGCAAATTAGGCCAATTTATTTCACTCATTCCACCGCACCGTTGTTCATCCGCCTTCCGCACCTCGCACCCTCCACACCGCAGCGGTCTTAAGACTGAACAATCTATAAAATATGGTCCGCTTTGACGTTGCACGTCATCAAGGAGGCACGTGAAACAATTTGGTTCGCCGGGCCTGTTTTAAAAAAAATTAAAGATTTGTTTAAGTAACATTTTAACCCTACTGTTTTGAATAATTTCCAAAAAATTCTCAGTATCAGTTTTACTACATTTTATTTTTAGATTCATCTGGAACACACTGTTTGACAGAGGTTCGTTAAATAAAAGAAACCCATACCGAAAATCTTAATAACTCTGAGGAATTTCATAATATATCGTCGTCAGATAGAGGAAATTTTGGAGACAGACTTACTGAACGCCAACGAAAATAATTTTTAAATTGGGCCCTTTTCAATCACAAGTACCGTTTACAAAGCATCCAGAAACAAAGTGACGTTTTTCAGCCTATCATTGCCGATATTTCGATAAGGCTGGTAAAAATTCCAAGGCCATGGGTATGTTATTCTAATGATTTAAACAGACCGTATTGATACTTTTGTTGGTTGTTTGCAGATGGTCTAAGCAAATATACTCGTCTGCATTTTGGATACATTTCAAGACATGTCAAAAACTGACCAACATTCTACAGTTTTTGGATACGAATCGATAGCAGAAAATGATGATTGTGTGCCTAAAGAAATAAAAATCTGTGAATCCTTTTTCATATCAGTAGCTGATTGTAGTGCAGAAGGGCTTAAAACTGAAATTTGTAATACTATTAAAGAATATGGAACTGATTTGCTCAAATGTAGAGGGTAGGGTTGCGATGGAGCAAATGTCATGTCGCATGTGCATGGAGGATTACAATCCCGTATAAAAGAACATGCGAGAAATGCCGATTATATTGTCGGGCACACGCATTAAATTCATTTTTAAATAATGTTGCGTGTTCCTGAAGTGTCAATTTTTTCGTTAATTTGGAAAAAATGTATACCTTTTTGGGTAACAGTATAAAACGCTGGTCAATGATGAATAACGATAAATATTTAAAATATAAAATTACCATTAAGAAGGTATGCCCTACTAGATGGTCTTCATGACACGACGCTTTATCGATTATAAAGAAAAATTATTCGTTAATAATGAAAACTATGTACCAGATAAATTTAATTTCCACGAAAAACGAAGAGCATGACGAATATAAAAGTATAATATTTTAGAAACTACAATTTCATAGTGCTTGTCAGCTTTTTTAAATTCATTGTTTGAAATCATCAGTCCAGTTTCTAAGGCTCTACAACATGAAAATAATGACTTACAGAAAGCTGGTATTTTACTAAGTAAGTTTTCAATAGGCTGAGAGAAATTAGAAATCAGAATTCATGCCTTGGTTTGCTAAACAAGTCCAGAGACCTAGCAAAAGAGTAGGGGTAACAACTGTTTTCAAAAATAAAAGACAAGACGACGAAGCGATATTGTGATGAGTTACCAGAAGATGAGAGAAGTTCAGAGCCTGAATCATACTTCAAAGTCAATGTGTACTATAGCTGTTTGGATACATTAATTTCTCAGACTAAACGAAGATTTCAAAGCCTCTGTGACCTTAGTAATATGTTTGAAGTATTACAAGCGGAGAAACTCTTATCATTTTCAATTGAAATAATAAAATAGGAAGTGAGAAAACTGACTGCTAAGTACAGTAAAGACATGTCATTTGATCTGCATGAACAATTAATTTCTTTGAAAATGTGCTTAAAAACTGAAATTCAGAAAATCCATTCTATTAAGGAACTCACGGAATTATTACTGATTAAATTCGATAGCCTTGCATCCGTTTCTCCGGAGGTAATAACAGCATGTTTCTTATTTTTGACCCTTCCTGTAACAGTTGCAACAGCTGAAAGAAGTTTTTTAAAATTAAAACTGATTAATAACTTACTTAGGACTTCTGGGCCAAGAAAGGCTTTCAGACTTGTCAGTGCTGTCTATAGAGGCAGAATATCTCGAAAAACTAAAGTCATCTTCAGCTATGGATGATTGAATAAGTAAGCTTGCCGAAAAAAGGATATATATATATATATATATATATATTAGACACCTGGAGGAACGCGTACCCTGTGACCAAATTGCAGGAGACACTCACCTCCGTGTGCAGTTAAGAGTGGTTGCAGCGACTACAGTTGTGCACTGCACGGGATAGACAACACGTAGAACACGTGTTGTAGCAGTCGGTATGAAGGTAATTTCCCAACTTTGAACATTAATAACCTCTAAACTGTACAAGATAGACAAAAACAAATTACACCACTAAATTCCATAGCTCAAGCGAGTGTTATTTTATGTGTCATACACCCCACTTCCCATTTAAAAAAAAAAATGACTTGAATCCAAAGTGGCGGATTTCAATGTGGCGGCCATGAATGACACTCACTCCAAAAGTTGCGGCCCCACATCAAACGTATGTTCCCATCGTCACATTTCAATTTTCCCTTTAATCTTCCAATTTATGAAGGTGTCAAAGGCCTTTGGCTCGCCCTGTATTTGAATTGTTTGGATAACTTAGGTCCTAGGAGCATTAACTGTAAATAATTATTTACTTGCTCCATTAAATTTCGGGAATGCAGCCGCATAAATTCTGCTTCTATTTATACGGCTGCATTCCCGAAATTTAATGGAGCAGTCTTCGCGCCGCGAAAACCTGAAGATTCAATTATTTACTTATGTAACCCATACTTAATCAATAAATATTTATTTTATTCAAAAGGAGAGTTTTTGTTTCTTTTGTGAAAAATCTTTACCCTCCATTTGAGCTTCGCCACAGTCAGGTAAAAGGGCACCGCGAAAAAATTTCGTACAGGGCCCGTCTAAGGCAAGCTACGCCACTGGTCATGACTCAAAAATATCTAATCATCATATGTAATGTTAAAAGGCACATTCTGGAACATGACGAGCACAATGAAAAACTTGACCGATCGCCTAGCACAAATGCAGTCAGCTGTATGTGCAGGGAACATAAAATCACGCTATGCGATGCTCGACTGTCAAGGCAGGGCCGTTCAACAAATGAAGCCACGCGCGTGAAACAATAGGGTGTCCATAAAATCCCGCTTTCATTTTAAAAAGTTGCAACTCTGAAACCATTAAAGAAAGTATCGTGGTTTGTTATAAAACGTTTAGCAGGTCTCAACGTTTTATTTTGTTTTGTGCCCCAACTTCAGCGTGTGCCCCACTCGTCGCCGCAGAACATCAAGGCATCCTACCCATGCAAGGGTCAACATCGCAACGTCAACAGTTGTGATTGCTTCACAGATTCGTGCACGATGGGCAGCAGTGACGTTGACTGGCATTGTGTACATGCGATCCTTGACACAACCCCACAGAAAGAAGTAGAATGCGGGTGCCAGCGGAAGAGTACAGAGGCCATGCGATGGGATCAACCTCACTGCCTGACTCTTAAAAGTGGTTTTTGAACCACTTTATATTGATAGTTTTTACAGGTAGTGCCCTCTGATACAGATGTCGATATTTTGGTTCTGCATACCAGATGACACATTGCGCCTTTTCCTAGTCTGTCGCCATTTTGATGCACTCCAAGTCAAATCTGGAACAAAGGACGAAGAGAAAATAAAACACTTTGAGAGCTGCCAAACGTTTTACAATTCATGATTCTCTATCTCTAACAATTTCCATGTCATGCTTTTTGAAAGGATAGCTGGGCTTTATGGACACCCTGTATATCTGTGGTGATTTTCATTCATGTTTATGGCTTTCTTTGTTTCTGTTTATCTGAGATCGTTAGGAGAATTTTTATTCGCATCACTACTCGTTGTAAACATAGTAAAGCGTTTACTGCGTCATAAACTTCACTTCTCAGTTGCAAAAGCTGTGACCTGTATATTATTGCTTATTTGATGGTCGCTCTTCTCATCTTTTATATTTTGCGTTAAGTGCGCAGTATTGGCATTCGAACATGGACACATGAGACATTGCAATTAAACAGAAATGTTTTTCTCGAAACTTCTCGGGAACCCTAAGGAAACTACAAAGCATTACGCATTGCTAGGTACCCTGTTGTAAAATGTTTATTCCCGTATTAAACGTTTCCAGTTACTGGAAAAGCCATCAAGACATTAGCAACAAGAAGGTCTGCCCTGGTGTACGTCTGCCATTGATCGCCAGCGGAAGCTGAGGACTATTTCACTTTACGGATCGATTACGTAAACACCGCAACCGTATTGAAATGAAGTTCTGTTAACCTATTTTTAAGGTAATAAGTAGCTTTAACGAGATTGATTACCGAAGTGACACCGATTCGATGTATAATAAATCATTATGACTCGACGTCAAAGGCTTAACTGTACTGCAGAAATGCAGATCAACAGATAATCTACGCCTCAGGTACAGGAAGGATTTCTCCATTACGTACAAAGCTCGGGTGCTATTTCGATATTGCTGAGCCTCAGCAATACTGACGATTTAAAGAGGGGAAAACCCAGACAGGCTGAAGTATGAACTGATGTTTATGTTAAGAGAGCGCGGTGGACTAGGGTATTCCGTGTCGGTATTTCAGTTACAATGGCAGAGCAGGAAAGTGGATAGGATACCTACCTATCAGTTTGGGAGATCTGGGGTGAAGGCCTGGCCTTCCTGCAAATTTTAATTCATTGTATTGTATTGTATGTCAACCGGAGGCCTAGAAACGAGGGAGAGGCTCCGTCGCCGCCACAGCCGCAGTGGTCCACAACCCCACGACGACCACCGCAGTCCACTTCACCCCTCCGCCGCCCCACACCGAACCACTCTTTCAGGGTTATTGTGCGGTTCGGTCCCCGGTGGAACCCCCACGGAACGTCTCACACCAGACGAGTGTAACCCCTATGTTTGCTTGGTAGATTAATGGTGATGAACGCGTACGGTTGAGAACTTGTTTGCGCAGCAATCGCCGACATAGTGTAGCTGAGGCGGAATGAGTGGAACCAGCCCGCATTCGCCGAGGTAGATGGATAACAGCCTAAAAACCATCCACAGACTGGCCGGCTCACTGGACTTCGACACAAGTCCGCCGGGAGGATTCGTGCCGGGGGCCCGCATCTCGTAGTCGTGCGGTAGCGTTCTCGCTTCCCACGCCCGGGTTCCAGGGTTCGATTCCCGGCGGGGTCAGGGATTTTCTCTGCCTCGTGATGGCTGGGTGTTGTGTGCTGTCCTTAGGTTAGTTAGGTTTAAGTAGTTCTAAGTTCTAGAGGACTTATGACCACAACAGTTGAGTCCCATAGTGCTCAGAGCCTCGTGCCGGGGACCAGGCGCTCCTTCCCAATCCGGAAAGCCGTGCGTGAGACCGCACGGCCAACCGGGTGGGCTGCGCTATCTTTACTTTGCAAGGTTCCAGTGTGAATTCGTTCAGATGTTTGCTTCTAACTCCATTAGCTAAAATTTTGGTCATACACTTTCTATGTACTTCATAATCACATTACTTACACTACTGGCCATTAAAATTGCTACACCAAGGAGAAATGCAGATGGTAAACGGGTATTCATTGGACAAATATATTATACTAGCACTGACATGTCATTAGATTTTCACGCAATTTGGGTTCATACATCCTGAGAAATCAGTACCCAGAACAACCACATCTGGCCGTAATAACGGCCTTGATACGCCTGGGCATTGAGTCAAACAGAGCTTGGATGGCGTGTACAGGTACAGCTGCCCATGCAGCTTCAACACGATACCACAGTTCATCAAGAGTAGTGACTTGCGTATTGTGACGAGCCAGTTGCTCGGCCACCATTGACCAGACGTTTTCAATTGGTGAGAGATCTGGAGAATGTGCTGGCCAGAGCAGCAGTCGAACATATCCTGTATCCAGAAAGGCCCGTACAGGACGTGCAACATGCGGTCGTGCATTATCCTGCTAAAATGTAGGGTTTCGCAGGGATCGAATGAAGGGTAGAGCCACGGGTCGTAACACATCTGAAATGTAACGTCCACTGTTCAATGTGCCGTCACTGCGAACAAGAGGTGACCCAGACGAGTAACCAGTGGCACCCTATACCATTACGCCGGGTGATACGCCAGTATGGCGATGACGAATACACGTTTCCAATGTGCGTTCACCGCGATGTCGCCAAACACGGATGCGACCATCATGATGCTGTAAACAGAAATTGGATTCATCCGAAAAAAATGACGTTTTACCATTCGTGCACTCAGGTTCGTCGTTGAGTACACCATCGCAGGCGCTCCTGTCTGTGATGCAGCGTCAAGGGTAACCGCAGCCATGGTCTCCGAGCTGATAGTCCATGCTGCTGCAAACGTCGTCGAACTATTCGTGCAGATGGCTGTTGTCTTGCAAACGTCCCCATCTGTTGACTCAGGGATCGAGACGTGTCTACACGATCCGTTACAGCCATGTGGATAAGATGCCTGTCATCTCGACCGCTAGTGATACGAGGCCTTTGGGATCCAGCACGGCGTTCCGTATTACCCTCCTAAATCCACTGATTCCATATTCTGCTAACAGTCATTGCATCTCTACCAACGCGAACAGCAATGTCGCGATACGATAACCTGCAATCGCGATAGGCAACAATCTGACCTTTATCAATGTCGGAAACGTGATGGTACACAATTCTCCCCCTTACACGAGGCAACACAACAACGTTTCACCAGGCAACGCCGGCCAACTGCTGTTTGTGTATGAGAAATCGATTGGAAACTTTCCTCATCTCAGGACGTTGTACGTGTCGCTACCGGCGCCAACCTTGTGTGAATGCTCTTAAAAGTTAATCATTTGCATATCACAGCATTTTCTTCCTGTCGGTTAAATTTCGCGTCTGTAGCAAGTCATCTTCGTGGTGTAGCAATTTTAATGGCCAGTAGCGCATTAACTGTTTTTGACAGGTAGGTAGAAGACGACAGACTAACCGGCTCTTCTTTTATATTCTCTGATATATGTAACATTACATGTTCCGTATATGAGGAATTATGAACCTGAAAGTGCGGAAGATCTGATGTTTGATAGCGATCGCTTATTGTCGTTCTCTCAAGTAGAAATTACCATTTTCAATCTTCTTGCTGAAAAACGTTGCAGTCGCTGAGATTTTGTTGAATGCATGACTACCCAAAGGAGGACGGCGAGGGGGGGGGGGCTTGGCTGCTGCTCTAGGGAGGATTCATTTATTTTGCGAATATGAAAAAGGACCTGTAACAGCAGGGCTCGGATTTTTATGGCTTAAAATACCTGGAAAATTATCGCTAAAAGACCTGGAAAATATCGATGAAATGAAGTAAAATGAGGTGACACATATGCAAAATGGAAATAAGTTACATAAAGAAAAGCTTTATAGGAGATTGGAATTGAAATGACAAAAAAGATAATTAATTTCAAATCCTTGTGTTTTCCTTTAAGAAATCTTATTCTTTGTAGGCGTACGAAAATTATAGTATTAGCATTTTAGAACTATTGTAATGTACGACAGTCAGTATTCAGATGTCCTCGAAAGTGAGGGAATGTCCGTTTTCGTTAACAGGTACTTAGTTCACTGGGCTATTTTCCTATAGTTTCAAAAACTAATCTACAGATTCGGCACATGTACATCGATTTTTAACTAATGGACATTACTTCTGTTACAGTATCGATGCAAAATATCGATGTTTTGTTTCAGTATCCGTAGCATCTACAACTTAACGACTGTACATGATGCGCAACAAGCAGAGGAATCATCATTTTTTTCTACATGTACGAATACGTTGTTGGAGAACATGCATTTTTTCTAGAGGCACATGCACTGTTCATTCATGGCAACATTAGAAGAATAAACTGTCGTGTCATAAATGGACGTTAGGCACAAACTTTTAAATAATGAAATAAAATCTAAAAATACAACGTCACCCTTGAAAAATGAAATACATTACGGCACCTGTATCATGTAAAGTGCAAAATTAAATTTACATTTCTACAGCCAGAATATTCTGGATTTTCGTACTTGTAAATAATGCGTGGCTCATCAGGAGAAAGAAGATTGCTGTCAACAAACATGATGTTAATGTTATTGGTTTGTGGGGCGCTCAACTGCGTGGTTATCAGCACCCATACAAATTCCCGACCTTTGCTCAGTCCAGTCTCGCCACTTTTCATGAATGATGATGAAATGATGAGGACATCACAAACAGACAGTTATCTCGAGGCAAGAAAAAATCCATGACCCTGCCGGCAATCGAACCCGGGACCTCGTGCTGGGGAAGCGAAAACGCGACCGCGAAACCACGAGCCGATGACGTCAACACCATGCATTATTTAAAAGCTGTAATAAAATGAAATGAACCTGTCGCTCGACTGAGCGACGAAACTACTTGAAGCGTATACTGTGCCATTATAAAGGCAGGGTCTGTTTAAGGCACAAGCGACAGAAGTCGGTGCTTGGGATGTTCAGGGAAAGTTCGTTTCACATATAACTTGAAACATCATATTTACCTGCAGCAATCACTCCCGTATATCTGGTGATTGATAAATGCCGATATATCTGATGGATGATAAATGCCGAAATGCGTCATGTGAACAATAAAGTCATTCCTTGCCTGATGTTTGACTTTTACCATTGAGAAAAGTCTGCCAGAATTCAGAACTCTTTTTATTAAATTTCGAGTCTGACGTCGGATAACAAATGACAAAAGAAATACTTTTTCCAGCGATTAATTTCAAAATTATAGTTTTATGACTTTTTCCTTTACTTGTACTGTGAACTTATCTTTCTGCCAAATTTCATGATTCTAGGCCAACGGGAAGTACCCTATACGTTTTGATGAGAGAGTTCGCAAGTATCAAACTACGTGACTAAATAGTCATAGTTTTTGACTGCATTGACTTAGAAGCTAACTTTTTGGAAAACAATGCACTAGCGAGGCTTGTTTTTCTGACTAGGAATATCGTTGCTACGGCGTTATGAAAGCAGCTGTAGCGCCAGGGGACCATACACCTCAGTAGGTGACATACATTTCAACGACATACGTCTACATCTACATCTATATCTACATTTATACTTCGCAAGCCACCCAACGGTGTGTGGCGGAGTGCACTTTACGTGCCACTGTCATTACCTCCCGTTTCTGTTCCAGTCGCGTATGGCTCGCGGGGAGAACGACTGTCTGAAAGCCTCCGTGCGCGCTCGAATCTCTCTAATTTTACATTCGTGATCTCCTCGGGAGGTACAAGTAGAGGGAAGCAATATATTCCATACCTCATCCAGAAACGCACATTCTCGAAACCTGGCGAGCAAGCTACACCGCGATGCAGAGCGCCTCTCTTGCAGTCTGCCACTTGAGTTTGCTAAACATCTCCGTAACGCTATCACGGTTACCAAATAACCCTGTGACGAAACGCGCCGCTCTTCTTTGGATCTTCTCTATCTCCTCCGTCAACCCGATCTGATACGGATCCCACACTGATGAGCAATACTCAAGTACAGGTCTAACGAGTGTTTTGTAAGCCACCTCCTTTCTTGATGGACTACATTTTCTAAGGACTCTCCCAATGAATCTCAACCTGGTACCCGCCTTACCAACAATTAATTTTATATGATCATTCCACTTCAAATCGTTCCGCACGCATACTCCCAGATATTTTACAGAAGTAACTGCTACCAGTGTTTGTTCCGCTGTCATGTAATCATACAATAAAGAATCCTTCTTTCTACGTATTCGTAATACATTCCAATGAATCTCAACCTGGTACCCGCCTTACCAACAATTAATTTTATATGATCATTCCACTTCAAATCGTTCCGCACGCATACTCCCAGATATTTTACAGAAGTAACTGCTACCAGTGTTTGTTCCGCTGTCATGTAATCATACAATAAAGAATCCTTCTTTCTATGTATTCGTAATACATTACATTTGTCTGTGTTAAGGGTCAGTTGCCACTCCCTGCACCAAGTGCTTATCCGCTGCAGATCCTCCTGCATTTCGCTACAATTTTCTAATGCTGCAACTTCTCTGTATACTACAGCATCATCCGCGAAAAGCCGCACGGGACTTCCGACACTATCTACTAGGTCATTTATATATATTGTGAAAAGCAATGGTCCCATAACACTCCCCTGTGGCACGCCAGAGGTTACTTTAACGTCTGTAGATCCGTTCCTGAGAAAAAGGGGTCTTAACGAATGGACGACTTGACCGTCAGATAATGAATGACAAAAAGGTTTTTCTTGTTATATGGGGGTCTGAGCACTATGGGACTCAACTGCTGAGGTCATTAGTCCCCTAGAACTTAGAACTAGTTAAACCTAACTAACCTAAGGACATCACAAACACCCATGCCCGAGGCAGGATTCGAACCTGCGACCGTAGCGGTCTCGCGGTTCCAGACTGCAGCGCCTTTAACCGCACGGCCACTTCGGCCGGCTCTTGTTATATAATTTCAAACTTGCAGTTTTCGAACTTTCTCATTGGATGCACTGTGAAAACTTCCTTTCTTTCAAATTGCGTACTTGTAGGCCAACGAGAAGTATCCTATAGGCTCTGATGAATGAGTTTACGAGTATCGAAATATGTGTCATAAATAGTCGTATCTTTTTCAGAATGAAATTTTCACTCTGCAGCGGAGTGAGCGCTGATACGAAACTCCCTGGCAGATTAAAACTGTGTGCTGGACCGATAGTCGAACCCGGGCAAGTTCTCTACCATCTGAGCTACCCAAGCACGACTCACGACCCCTCCTCACAACTTTAATTCCGTCAGTACTTCGTGTCCCACCTTCCAAACTTCGCAGAAGCTCTTCTGCAGACCTTGCGGAAGTGAGAGAAGGCCGAGGATGAGATGTTGAGACCGGAACAGACCCTAGACCTAACCCTGGAGTGGCAGAAGATCAAGAAGAATTCATGTTAAGCACTTACACTAATGGGACAAAACACACGCGGTCTGGTCACATTAAGGTGACCGCCGCCTGTGTTGGGCACCAATGTGCAGTAAACCACTCACAGACGACAGGTGACACCACTAGCAGTGGAGGGTATATAAAGCGTTTCGGAGATATGCAGTATATAGTGCAGCCTGAAACGCCCTGCTAAACACGCAGGACAGGACAGGTAGTTGGAATTGTGGAAAGGGGCCAAAATGAGTGGCTGTTAGTTACACTCGAACACATATAACTTTATCTATTTGACCATCATTATAGTACAAATTCTTGAACTTAGTTATCGGCTGCATACGCCACACTATCTTATGCCTTAAGGGCACAACCACTTTAATTAAAAAAACAAACTCAAAATTCAGACAACAAAAAGAATATTTAGAAGGCAGAAGGCCTCACGTTTAGTAAGTTCTATAATTTGGCTGAAGGCCCAAAAATCTAACACTTGTAAAGCCACAACCTTAATTTAAAGACGGCTGAAGGCCGATGATATAAGATTCAAGGTGAAATTAGATAAAAAAGCACAAGGTAGAAGGCCTTATCTTCAATTATGCTGAAGGCCCCAAACAGTCTGATGCTCAAAATACAAAGATCCTTAATTTAAAAACGACTGAAGGCCCATGACTTAAAACACAACTAAAATAATTTTTATTAGGCAGAAGGCCCAAGGCTTTATCTTTACACAATATATTAATCAAGCTGAAGGGCAAATCTAACACTTGAAAAGCAAGGAACTTCAATTTTAAAGCGACTGAAAGTCCATGACTTAAAACATCACTAAAAACAATTCAACTTTAATTCAAAACCATTGGCTATGAGCCATACAAATACACACAACAGAAAATAAGAAAGGCAGTGGCAGCAAACGGCGCTCAGAAGTTCCGGGGGTCGGTCAGCACTTAAAATACTAACGTTCACTTAGGTGAGACAGGCAGTCGGCCCAACCATTGTCGAACCTTCGGCAACTCGAACACACGCGTTGTTGCTTATGGGAATGTCCCAACAGCCAACAACGATAACCAAACAGCACAATGTGAACGGTCTTGACTTGCTGGTAAATTAAATCCAACTCAAATTTCGTGTCCAGGGTCGGTGAGCCACGGACCTCGTAGCAATGGGAACAGAACCACACACTCCCACACTGCGTAGAGACCTCCAGCGGGCCCGGCCAAACTATGCCCCGCGGAGATTTCCTCGCAGCTCCACGCCAACCGACCGACTGCCACACACCAGCACAGAGACAGCACAAAATAACTGAGCAGTCGACATCACAAGCTACACACAGTTTCACCAACACTTGCATGAAGGACTAGACAATGCTAACGGCAGCGACTGTGCAACAACAAGGACGAATCAAGAGTTGGCACACGCAAACAACCCATAAGCGATCGCCGGCCAACATACCCGTCGTCCAACAAGGCGACTGACTGACGACCAACCAAGGTGGTCCACACTCAAGTCATATGTATCGGCAACCGTCGGCAACAGCACTGGGAAGATGACGTAATGTGGTGTGAGATATCAATGACAAATGGTTTGTTCGGTACGGGTACGGTGAGAAAGACCACCTAAATTGTGGTCCTTCTCCGCTATTGGCTGCTGCGTTCGGAAGTTGTGCGCCAAAATGATAATCTTCTGTTATTAATATTGGAGAAACTAAACAGCTCCATCCTTAACAATCACATACAACTGTTCGCTCGACGAAAGATCCGTATCCAAAGACTGGAAAGTTGCACAGGTCATACCAATATTCAGGAAAGGTAATAGGAGTAATCCACTAAAGTACAGACCCACTTCATTAACGTCGATATGCAGCAGGATTTTGGAACATACATTGTCTTTGAACATTATGAATTACCTAGAAGAAAATGGTCTACTGACACCCAGTCAACACGGATTTAGGAAACATCGTTCTTGTGTAACACAACTAGCTCTTTACTCACACAAAGTGTTTTGACAAGGGATTTCAAATCGATTCCGTGTTTCTGGATTTCCAGAAGGCTTTTGACACTGCAAGCCTACGACACAAGCGGCTTGTAGTGATATTGCGTGCTTATGGCATATTGTCTTAGTTATGTGACTGGATTCGTGATTTTCTGTCAGAGAGGTCACAGTTAGCAGCAATTGGCGGAAAGTAATCGAGTAAAACAAAAGTTATTTCTGGCGTTCCCCAAGATAGTGTTATAGGGCATCTGCTGTTCCTCATGTATATAAACGATTTGGGAGACAATCTGAGCAGTCAAATGGTTCAAATGGCTCTGAGCACTATGCGACTTAACTTCTGAGGTCATCAGTCGCCTAGAACTTAGAGCTAATTAAACCTAACTAACCTAAGGACATCACACACATCCATGCCCGAGGCAGGATTCGAACCGGCGACCGCAGCGGTCGCTCGGTTCCAGACTGTAGCGCCTAGAACCGCACGGCCACTCCGGCCGGCTCTGAGCAGTCGTCTTAGGTTGTTTGCAGATAACCCTGTCGTTTATCGACTAGTGAAGTCGTCAGAACATCAAAACAAATTGCAAAACGATTTAGTAAAGATATCTGTGTGGTGCGAAAATTGGCAATTGACCCTAAATAACGAAAAGATGAGGTCATCCACATGAGTGCTGAAAGGAAACCGTTAAACTTCGCTTGCACGATAATTCAGTCAAATCTAAAGGCCATAAATTCAACTAAATGCCTAGAATTACAATTACGAACGACTTAAATTCGAAGGAACACACAAAAAAAATTGGAAATTTGTGGTAAGAGCCTATGGGACCAAACTTCTGAGGTCATCTGCCCCTAAGCTTACACACTATTTAATCTAACTTAAACTAACTTACGCTAAAGATAACACACACACACCCATGCCCGAGGGAGAACTCGAACCTGCGACGGGGACAGCCCCTCGAACAGTGACAAGGCGTCCTAGGCCGCACGGCTACGCCGCGCGGCGAACACATAGGAAATGTTGTGGGGAAGGCTAATCAAAGACCGCAGGACACTTAGAAAATGTAACAGCAGGAGACTGCCTACACTACACGTGTCCGTCCTCTTTTAGAATACTGCTACGCG
Organism: Schistocerca serialis cubense; assembly: GCF_023864345.2. Lineage (NCBI taxonomy): Eukaryota > Metazoa > Arthropoda > Insecta > Orthoptera > Acrididae > Schistocerca > Schistocerca serialis. Next base: position 256,139,117 of record NC_064639.1, on the reverse strand, counting down.
GTGTGGGATCCTTACCAGATAGGGTTGACGGAGTACATCGAAAAACTTCAAAGAAGGGCAACACATTTTATATTATCCCGAAATAGGGGAGAGGATGTCAGTAAAACGATAACGGATTTGGGATGGACATCATTAAAACAAAAGCGTTCTTCATTGCAACTTTCTCCTCCGAACCCGAAAATATTTTGTTGACGCCGACCTACGTAGAGAAAACCGATCACCATGATAAAATAAGGGAAATCAGAGCTTGTACTGAGATATATAAGTGTTTGTTCTTTCCGCGCGCTATGTGAGATAGGAATAATAGCGAATTGTAAAGGTGGTTCGATGAACCCTCTGCGAAGCGCTTAAATGTGATTTGCAGAGTGTCCATGTAGATGTAGATGTAAATGTACTTGCACCTAAGAATCCCAGCCCAAGACCAGGATGCAATGCGATCCGATGCAACATTTTTAAATCTGAATAAATTAGGGTCGGCAGCAGCAAGTGTCACTGCAAGTATAGCACCGGTCAGAGCCCAGTATCAAACTAAACACTTTAAAGAGACCCTCAGATACCACCACCAGACTGGCATACGAGCACCGCACTCCAACTGGTTTCTATCAACTCCTCCCTATAATGTCCAGCACAAAAAGACCAGGGTACCATCTAAAGTCTAAAAGGAGAAAACTATACACACACAAAAACACCACGCTTCAAGTTTCCACTGCAACAAACTGAAGTTATTGCACTATATTTGATCGTGCCAAGTCCGCACTTCCAACTAACGAATGGATCCACGCTATGCTACGCGGTTCCTTCCTATCGAGGTCGCGTGCGCCCACAAAACCACAACACTCTCTTAGAAAGCCCACAAACGACCAAGCCGGTTCCCACAACCGCGACCAGAGATGCACCTACGAACTCCTAAGCTTCCCGCATAGGCAGAATAGCATTTTTGTTCACTAAGGATCACTCACCGCCGACTTGCTACATACAATACTCTCTTGAAACACCATTTCCGCCCCACAGAACGCACAACTGAGATGCTACTCTCGCGAAGGCTGCTGTCGACTTCCCGATGTCGCAAAACCTCTCTGGTTTACTGGTAACATCCTGGCTTTGTTATTGACCTATGGCGGGTACATTAGCAACCTTCCATAACACATTCACTGTCTGACCAAGAACGTCAGGCAGCCAGAAGGGGATGAGTAAACGAAATGAAATTTCACGGGTGTAGAGAGTATGCGACGTTATTCCAGTGGTTATACGATTGAGTCAAATTGATCAAGATCATGGTAGCTCAAGCCCAGTTATCAGTTTGACTTTGAACTCCCTCTGGTCTGTGTGAATGCACTGATTCGGGTGGGAGGATGTCGAACAGCCTTTGTATCCTCTCTTGGTACAAGCTGGCCCAAAACTGTTGTAACTGGTCCTTGATATCAAGCATACTCGTAATGGAACCGAGATGACTTGCTAGCTGGTCCCACTCATGTTGTATCTGGGCCAGATCTGGGAATTTTGCTGGCCGAGGAAGTATCGAAACATCATGTAGACAGTTCATAGAGAAACATGCCATAATTGGAAGACCATTTCACTGTCGAAAAAAGGCATCACGACACAGCCGCACACCGTGATGTATGGTAGGTTGCTGTGTAATGCTCTGAGTGACTGGGGCATACAGTCATCTTTGTGGTCATCTGCCTGGTTCATAGAAGCCAGTGTACACAGAGTTTTGCAATGTGCAGTTCTCCATGAGAGATAACAGATCAAGATGCAGGATGTTCGCGCCGTTCCGTCATGCCGTCAGTGTTTCCTCAAACACTATCAGCGGTGATCTGAGTACATAGCCGATGGCTCCCCGAAGCATAACGCCAGGTGTCACAGCTCTGTACATCTCCGAAGCATTGGAAGAATTGGATCTCATCCCAGTACGCCGTCATACTCGCCAGCAGTGGTCATCCGGAGTAGTACAATACTGTCATTTATGGCTTGACACAATTCAAAGCCATTTATTTACGGTCCATGCGCCACGCCCCCACCACCACTCCAAACGCGGCCTTTTGTCTCCTGGTGAGTAATTCCACAATCTGGTTGCTACTAGTCTCCGATCAATGGTGCAGCATGACAGAATGTTGCAGGGAGTCTCGGATGGTAGGAGCAAGAGGTTACGATGTGCTTGGTGAACAATAAAGTAATACTCCATTGTGATGGTACCGAGCGAGGTGGCGCAGTGGCTAGCGCACTGGACTCGCATTCGAGAGGACGACGGTTCAAACTCACGTCTGTCCATCCAAATTTAGGTTTTCCGTAATTTCCCTAAATCGCTTCAGGCAAATTCCGGGATGGTTCCTTTGAAAGGACACGGCCAACGTCCTTCCCTAATCCGGTGGGACCGATGACCTCGCTGTTTGGTCCCCTCCTCCAAATGAATCAACCAACCATTGTGATGGTCAGAGATTGACGCCACAAATCTGGATACTACACGATTCGACCAGCTGCCCAAATGGAGACCCACAATGAGACCATTTAAAAATTCTTTCAGGTACTGATAACACTGTCTCGTACGAGTACGCGGATCTCCGTGTCCTTAACTAAACATCTGACGCTGTTCACGCCCCTTAATACCCTAATAAAGCCTGGTAACAATACGCAACACGAAAAACACAAATGCATTCTGATGGCAACTTTACCTGTCACGAAGAATTGCAACTTGAATCATTTACATACCCGCCGACGTCGATGACGTGTACAAGCATGAAGTTACTACGTCTTCTTATGCTTCACTTTTTTGTCAGGTACTGAATTCACCTAATGCTTTAGTTAAAATACTTATGAGTTTATTTCAAAGATTCACATTGCTTCCGTCACTAGAGATGGCTATTTGGTGCTAGTTGCTCATGCAGTAAGTTATCAGTTTGCCGTCGCACTTACTAAACAGCTGTGTTTTCCCACTTTCTTAAAAGTTACGTTCGATAAATCGATAAGGTTTGGCGTGCTGATAACGCATCCAAGATGTTCCCATGACGAGTGACTTATCTATCCAACTCATTATGACAGTTCACGAGAGGCATTCATTCATTTTTCCCACAGCCGAATGAAATAGCACACTAACGACTCCATCATCGACTGCACAATGACCTGAGAAGTAAATATGTAGTGTACATGCCTAATAAATTATGACCAGAGTCTTTGTTACTGTCGTCCGCACTAGGCGTTTGCGTCTCCTAGATCGGAAGTTGAAATCTGCCACTACTGTCATAACGTGGTAGGAAATGTACATACAACATTCACCATATCTTTCGTCAGTATTAAAAAGGGGACCGTACGAACCACCACTCGCCGACCTGATTCGCATTAATAGCATCAGGTCACGTCTATGACTTCAACATAGATAGACAGGAAAACGCAGCTGTCAACAATTTTCGAAAAAATCATGTTTGAACATTTTAGGCGTGCTTATATACTTTGTAGTGTCGCTTGTATTCAAGAATCCCGCAACCGAAAGGTTAAGCACTTACTTCCAACAGCGCGAGATCTTTGGGCCGAATCTCCTTGCCAGCACTTCTTTTTTTCAGTCCCACGTGATTCTAACCAGATATTTATTATGACTCTCCAAACTATCAGCATTTAATTATTCATTTATTATTATCATTCCGTTTCTCCTGAAAAAAGAAGAAAAAGATTTTCGTAAGTGGACTGGCAATAACAAAAACCGAGCGAGGTGGCGCAGTGGTTAGACACTGGACTCGCGTTCGGGAGGACGACGGTTCAATCCCGCGTCCGGCCATCCTGATTTAGGTTTTCCGTGATTTCCCTAAAACACTCCAGGCAAATGCCGGGATGGTTCCACTGAAAGGGCACGGCCGACTTCCTTCCCCCTCCTTCCCTAATCCGATGAGACCGATGACCACGCTGTCTGGTCTCCTTCCCCAAACCAACCAACCAACCAATAACAAAAGATAAACGTAAGTTTAATCAGAACGCTATAGTCATTTTATTTATATTATTGTATCTACATTTGTGACAAGTATAATATATAATCTACAGAGCATTGCAGGAATCAGGATGATAGTCATCATAGAAACTCGGAAAACAATAATTAATGCGACATCCTGAACTTGTAATGAATACCGAATTTTTGCATGTGCATGATTTTTTCAAAGTGTCTGCTGCAAAAAAAAACCTGGTTGACATTTATAAACGGTTCTCGATCATTTCACAATTTCGCGACATACTGAAACGTTACGAGCCGTCTGGCTTGCCCCCTTCTATTAATAACCTAACACTATGTGCTCTTTGTAATGACTGGAGATAACCGGGACACGTGATTCTCATCACTTCATTTAACTCTGATTACCGTACTTGTCCAAACTACTTATCGATGGCTACACTCCACACAAATACTTACAGAAACGACTATCTGACACTTAGATCTATACTCGATGTTAACAAATTTCTCTTCTTCAGAAACGCTTTCCTTGCCATTCCAAGTCTACATTTTATATCCCCTCTACTTATACCATCATCAGTTATTTTGCTTCCCAAATAGCAAAACTCCTTTACTATTACAATGTCATCGGCGAACCTCAAAGGTTTTATTTCATCTCCATGGATTTTAATACCTACTCCGAATTTTTCTTTTGTTTCCTTTACTACTTGCTCAATATATACGCTCCTGGAAATGGAAAACAGAACACATTGACACCAGTGTGTCAGACCCACCATACTTGCTCCGGACACTGCGAGAGGGCTGTACAAGCAATGATCACACGCACGGCACAGCGGACACACCAGGAACCGCGGTGTTGGCCGTCGAATGGCGCTAGCTGCGCAGCATTTGTGCACCGCCGCCGTCAGTGTCAGCCAGTTTGCCGTGGCATACGGAGCTCCATCGCAGTCTTTAACACTGGCAGCATGCCGCGACAGCGTGGACGTGAACCGTATGTGCAGTTGACGGACTTTGAGCGAGGGCGTATAGTGGGCATGCGGGAGGCCGGGTGGACGTACCGCCGAATTGCTCAACACGTGGGGCGTGAGGTCTCCACAGTACATCGATGTTGTCGCCAGTGGTCGGCGGAAGGTGCACGTGCCCGTCGACCTGGGACCGGACCGCAGCGACGCACGGATGCACGCCAAGACCGTAGGATCCTACGCAGTGCCGTAGGGGACCGCACCGCCACTTCCCAGCAAATTAGGGACACTGTTGCTCCTGGGGTATCGGCGAGGACCATTCGCAACCGTCTCCATGAAGCTGGGCTACGGTCCCGCACACCGTTAGGCCGTCTTCCGCTCACGCCCCAACATCGTGCAGCCCGCCTCCAGTGGTGTCGCGACAGGCGTGAATGGAGGGACGAATGGAGACGTGTCGTCTTCAGCGATGAGAGTCGCTTCTGCCTTGGTGCCAATGATGGTCGTATGCGTGTTTGGCGCCGTGCAGGTGAGCGCCACAATCAGGACTGCATACGACCGAGGCACACAGGGCCAACACCCGGCATCATGGTGTGGGGAGCGATCTCCTACACTGGCCGTACACCACTGGTGATCGTCGAGGGGACACTGAATAGTGCACGGTACATCCAAACCGTCATCGAACCCATCGTTCTACCATTCCAAGACCGGCAAGGGAACTTGCTGTTCCAACAGGACAATGCACGTCCGCATGTATCCCGTGCCATCCAACGTGCTCTAGAAGGTGTAAGTCAACTACCCTGGCCAGCAAGATCTCCGAATCTGTCCCCCATTGAGCATGTTTGGGACAGGATGAAGCGTCGTCTCACGCGGACTGCACGTCCAGCACGAACGCTGGTCCAACTGAGGCGCCAGGTGGAAATGGCATGGCAAGCCGTTCCACAGGACTACATCCAGCATCTCTACGATCGTCTCCATGGGAGAATAGCAGCCTGCATTGCTGCGAAAGGTGGATATACACTGTACTAGTGCCGACATTGTGCATGCTCTGTTGCCTGTGTCTATGTGCCTGTGGTTCTGTCAGTGTGATCATGTGATGTATCTGACCCCAGGAATGTGTCAATAAAGTTTCCCCTTCCTGGGACAATGAATTCACGGTGTTCTTATTTCAATTTCCAGGAGTGTAGATTGAATAACATCGGGGAGAGGCTACAACCCTGTCTCACTCCCTTCCCAACCACTGCTTCCCTTTCATGTCCCTCGACTCTTATAACTGCCATCTGGTTTCTGTACAAATAGTAAATAGACTTTCGCTCCTTGTATTTTACCCCTGCCACCTTCAGAATTTGAAAGAGGATATTCCAGTCAACATTGTCAAAAGCTTTCTCTAAGTCTACAAATGCTAGAAACGTAGGTTTGCCTTTCCTTAATCAAGCTTCTAAGATAAGTCGTAGGGACAATATTGCCTCACGTGTTCCAATATTTCTACGGAATCCAAACTGATCTTCCACGAGGTTGGCTTCTACCAGTTTTTCCATTCGTCTGTAAAGAATTCGCGTTAGTATTTTGCAGCTGTGACTTATTAAACTGATAGTTCGGTAACTTTTACATCTGTCACCACCAGCATTCTTAAAGCTGCGTGCCCTCGGGAAAAATTACGGCTGTAATTTCCCCTTGCTTTCAGCTGTTCTCAGTACCAGCTTCGAAATGTGGTGCTACAGAAGAATGCTGAAGACTACATGGGTAGATCACATAACTAATGAGGAAGTATTGAATAGAATTGGGGAGAAGAGGAGTTTGTGGTACAACGTGACTAGAAGAAGGGATCGGCTGGTAGGACATGTTCTGAGGCATCGAGGGATCACCAATTTAATATTGGAGGGCAGCATGGAGGGTAAAAATCGTAGAGGGAGACCAAGAGATGAATACACTAAGCAGATTCAGAAGGATGTAGGCTGCAGTACGTACTGGGAGATGAAGCAGCTTGCACAGGATAGAGTTGCATGGAGAGCTGCATATAACCAGTCTCAGGACTGAAGAGCACAACAACAACAAACGTACTTGATTCTGAGTATTGTATTTGACAAACGTGTACGCGTTGTCTGTCTGAACTTATGTCGGTCCGACTCAGGGAATTCGTGGTAAAAGGTTGAGTTGGGTGCCCCACAGCGTGAGGGAGATATGGTCAGGGTTTTGATTGGTTTTGTGGTTGGGGATGTTGCGGTGCTTGAGGAGGATAAGCTGCGTTTTGGAGGGGTTGGGTTTAATGCGCCATTGTCGTATCCAGTCTTCTAGTTTGGCAAGGAAGATTGCTGTCTGGTTGTTGATAGTGTTCGACGAGGGTTCTGAGTTGCAGTGGGCTGCGTCGTCTACGTACATTTGAAGTTGTTAAACAGCGACTCTTTTATACCCCGGGTCCAGGCAACTGCGCCTGCGCAAGAAGCGGAAGAGGTGCCCCCTGCGAAGCGAAGAAACTGCAGCGCTGCCGGCGGTAGAAACTGTCAAAAGTGATGAATCGCAAACTGAGATGTAGTGGGTCGAAAACCACACCATTGTCGTTTTATATCAGATATGGTTGCATATCTCGCTTAAAAGAAAACCTTTATCTCTATTAATGTCATCAGTTAATCGTATTTCGATGCATTCCTTGGGCTCACAATCCCAGTAACGAGAAGCAGGAGCAATAATTTGCGTCTCTTTAAACGACATGTTAAGCCCTTCATTGAGACAATGTTCGGCGACGGCAGATTTTTCAGGCTGGAGCAAACGTATGTGATGCTGATGTTCCACACATCGGTCATGAACAGTGCGAATATAGACCTTTCCACAATGACAGGAAATTTTATAAATTCCAGGCTTTCTCAGTCCCAAATCATCTTTAACAGATCCATACAGGGTTGTAGTCTTGACCAAAGCCAAAAGAGCACTTTTAATATCATATTTCCTGAGAATTCTAGAAATTTTTTAAGAAATACTTCCAGCAAAGGGTAGAAAAGCAACGGATTTACTAGTATCCGGCGCTGGTTCACTTGATGGTCCAAACTGAAAAGCACGATTAATTTGATGAGCGGTATATCCGTTGAGCCTGAAGACAGCCTAAAGATGATCTAGTTCCTGTGTCATATTTTGGGTATCAGAAATGGCATAAGCTCTCTTGACCAATGTACGTAGAACTCCCATGCGCTGACGTGGTGGATGACAGCTCGTAGAATGAAGATAGCTGTTCGTAAGTTGGGTTTATAGCATACGCCATGTCCCAAGGTACCATTTACATTTTTAGGTATTAGAACATCCAAAAAAGGTAATTTTTAATTAAAAGATGAGACTGAACATCTACGGTCGACCTTCGTGTAGAATGGCTATTCTACCATGGAGATAAATCGAGCACTTCGCTCTAGGCAGAGAATCAAGAACAATGAGGAACAACAACCGCTCAACGGCAAGGTTTTTCTTCCGTCCAATAGTAAGGTCACACATCGCATTGGGAAAGTGCTAAGCAAGTATGATGTGGAAACTATTTTCAGTCCCACCAGGAAAATAAAAGAATATTTAAGATCGGCAAAAGATGCACGACATCCTTTGGCTACACCCGGATTTTATAAAATTCCTTGTAGTTGCGGACAGGTTTATATCGGTACCACGAAGAGAAGTGTTAACACCCGTCTTGTTAAACGTAAGAGGAATTGCCGCTTGGGTCACACGGATAAATCGGCCGTAGCAGAACATGTTTACCAGGAAGGTAATCATGAAATAAAATTCAGCGAGACGAGCGTCATATCTAAACCTCGCATTATTAATGCGCGCATGCATAGAGAGGCTATCGAGATTGATAAACACCGTAATAATTTTAACAGGAAAGAAGAAGGTGTTACACCGGATAAAATTTGGATGTCAGCGTTGCATCGGAAGCGTGTCGATCGATTACTTTCAGCCGAGAAGACAGTCTCATAGCCGACGCCACGTGATGGACAGTGACACCTTCTGCACTGCCTATACAGGGTGTTACAAAAAGGTAGTACCAAACTTTCAGGAAACATTCCTCACACACAAATAAAGAAAAGATGTTATGTGGACATGTGTCCGGAAACGCTTAATTTCCATGTTAGAGTTCATTTTAGTTTCGTTCTTCCACCTACGCTCAATGGAGCACGTTATCATGATTTCATACGGGATACTCTACCTGTGCTGCTAGAACATGTGCCTTTTCAAGTACGACACAACAAGTGGTTCATGCACGAAGGAGCTCCTGCACATTTCAGTCGAAGTGTTCGTACGCTTCTCAACAACAGATTCGGTGACCATTGGAGTGGTAGAGGCGGACCAATTCCATGGCCTCCACTCTTCGTGCTCGCTAGCCGGCCGGTGTGGCCGTGCGGTTAAAGGCGCTTCAGTCTGGAACCGCGTGACCGCTACGGTCGCAGGTTCGAATCCTGCCTCGGACATGGATGTGTGTGATGTCCTTAGTTTAGTTAGGTTTAATTAGTTCTAAGTTCTAGGCGACTGATAACCTCAGAAGTTAAGTCGCATAGTGCTCAGAGCCATTTGAACCATTTTTTTCTTCGTGCTCGTACTGTGGGCGGCTGTGATACAATACGCCATTCTCCAGGGCTGCATCAGCGCATTAGGGATTCCATGTGACGAAGGGTGGATGCATGTATCCTCGCTAACGGAGGGCATTTTGAATATTTCCTGTAACAAAGTGTTTGAAGTCACGCTGGTACGTTCTGTTGCTGTGTGTTTCCATTCCATGATTAATGTGATGTGAAGAGAAGTAATAAAATGAGCTCTAACATGGAAAGTAAGCGTTTCAGGACACATGTCCACATAACATATTTTCTTTCTTTGTGTGTGAGGAATGTTTCCTGAAAGTTTGGCGGTACCTTTTTATAACACCCTGTATAATCAGCGCTTCCTCGAGTTCTCTTTACAGTTCGCCGTTTTACCTAGGAGGATGTCTTCCACAGTAGGAGACTAAACGTCAGGGGAGAGTTTTATACATCTACCACGGCCTGTCGGCCCGGAAGTTTTAAGTGAAGAATGAAAATATCATCCACGTATCTCCAAAAAATAAGATTGAAGAGAAGTAGTCCTGAGAGCGATATCTTCAAAATCTTCCATAAAAAGATTGGCATCAATAGGGGAAAGAGGACTCGTCCACAACCATACCGTCAGTTTGTTCATAAAATACGTCATTAAATAAAAAAATACGTCGATGTCAACATATGACGACACAGCTCAGTAGTTTTATCATCCAAAAGTTGACCAATTAACAACAAGGACTCTTCCAAAGCTACCTGGATGAAAAGAGAAACCACATTAAAACTAGCTAATAGGTCAGATGTTCCAACACATAAAGACTTCAACCATTGAATAAAATCAGTAGAGTTGGATACATGGTGTACCGTGATTCGTCACTCCACACAACGTTTTTCCACTGTTAAGTCGTCCAATGTTTACGCTCCTTACACCAAGCGAGGCGTCGTTTGGCATTTGCCGGCGTGATGTGTAGCTTATGAGCAGCGGCTCGACCAGGTAATCCAAGTTTTCTCAACTCCCGCCTAACTGTCGTAGTACTTGCAGTGGATCCTGATGCAGTTTGGAAGTCCTGTGTGATGGCCTGAACAGCTGTCTGCCTATTACACATTATGACCCTCTTCAACTATCGGCAGTCTCTCTTGTCAGTCAACAGACGGACTCGGCCTGTACGCTTTTGTGATGTACGTGTCTCTTCACTATCACATCGGAAACAGTGGACCTAGGGATGTTCAGGAGTCTGGAAATCTCGCGTAGAGACGTATGACACAAGTGACACCCAATCACCTGACCACGTTCCAAGTCCGTGAGTTCCGCGGAGCGTCCCATTCTGCTCTCTGACGACGTCTAATGATTACTGAGGTTCCTGATATGGAGTACCTGGCAGTAGGTGGCAGCACAGTGCACCTAATATGAAAAACGTATGTTTTGGGGGTGTCCGGATACTTTTGATCACATAATGTATATTTGCTTAGGTAGTGCATGTAGCGATATCCTGTAGTTAAAAGTGTACTGAGCAAAAGATTTCCGATGAAAAAAGCACATACTATGAAAGTCATGCGGAAGATAAAAAGATTTACCTGAGCAGGTTGTGTTGAAATCACGCAGCTGCTTGTTTGTGCTTCAACCAGCTTCTCGTCCTGTGCTTAATTTAGTCGAAATTACCGTTATTTCTGGTACTTCGACCTGCCTTCAGTTAGCTTTTCCTTACAACTTAGATGACACTCATGACGAAAACATGAACGAAAGTGAGTACGCCCATTAGAGAATCCACGAATCAGGACAGACATGGGTAATTTGAAACGTTCGATTTCTAGAGAAGCGAGAACTGTATATCACTCTCATATTTAAAGATAAGAAAGTGAGAGATTATAGTTGATATCTAATATCTACTTCCGGTTGAACCTGCTTTTATCTTTACAGAAATGAACTCGCCAACGCTTTATCTTGAATGGAGACGATCAGGGCGTGCCTCGTGCGTCACATCTAATCTTTCAATTGCATCACGATGTATCTTTATCCGAAGTGGTACTATCGCCAGACATTTAGCCACACCTTCACAGGGTTTCAGCTTACGCTTGTGATTGACTGCGACCAATATGAAAAATTAGTCACGTCACATACAAGCAGGGGTTACGCAGATGCTACAGAATAACAGTGTGACAAAGTCAGTGGTTACAAAATGGAATGGAGAGTTAGGTTCATTTCCGAGTGAATTAAATTGCAATTTTCCTTGTGACATAAAATCATGGGTGTTCATGGGATGTGCCACAATTCTGTAGTAATCTCTCTTTCCTTTCGGCCAGTTGTCAAATACCGGGTGATCAAAAAGTCAGTATAAATTTGAAAACTGAATAAATCACGGAATAATGTAGATAGAGAGGTACAAATTGACACACACGCTTCGAATGACATGGGGTTTTATTAGAACCAAAAAAATACAAAGGTTCAAGAAATGTCCGACAGTTGGCGCTTCATCTGATCAGAATAGCAATGATTAGCATAGCCGGCCGGTGTGACCGAGCGGTTCTAGGCGCTTCAGTCTGGAACCGCGCGACCGCTACGGTCGCAGGTTCGAATCCTGCCTCGGGCATGGATGTGTGTGATGTCCTTAGGTTAGTTAGGTTTAAGTAGTTCTAAGTTATAGGGGACTGATGACCTCAGATGTTGAGTCCCATAGTGCTCAGAGCCATTTGAACCATTAATTAGCATAACAAAGTAAGACAAAGCAAAGATGATGTTCTTTACAGGAAATGCTCAATATGTCCACTATCATTCCTCTACAATAGCTGTAGTCGAGGAACAATGTTGTGAACAGCACTGTAAAGCATGTCCGGAGTTATGGTGAGGCATTGGCGTCGGATGTTGTTATTCAGCATCCCTAGAGATGTCGGTCGATCACGATACACTTGCGACTTCAGGTAACCCCAAAGCCAATAATCGCACGGACTGAGGTCTGGAGACCTGGGAGGCAAAGCATGACGAAAGTGGCGGCTGAGCACACGATCATCACCAAACGAAGCGCGCAAGGGATCTTTCACGCGTCTAGCAATACTTTTTTTTGGTACTAATAAAACCCCATGTCATTCCAAGCATGTGTGTCAATTTTTACCTCTCTATCTACATTATTCCGCGGTTTATTAAGTTTTCAAATTTATACTGACTTTTTGATCACACGGTATATAGCAGTGATGAGCGAGCACTGTAGTGTTGTGTTTGTGTTTCAGTGAATGACTGAGGAAATGAAAGTAAGGCAGAGGGAGAAACCTGGTGCAGGCGCGCAGCCTACTCCTGTCGAATAGTGTTACATTACAGCTGGTGAGAGTGGGTGGGGGTGGGGGTGGGGGGTAGGCCCTGCAGGAGAGGAACCGAGCTTACCCTCTCCATCTTATTGACGACGGATAGGAACCGATAATGTCCTATGCTCTTACTCCATGAGACACTGAACAGAAATGTGAAATCAATACCAGAGATCAATCCTAAGGAGCCCAGAAGACGAAAGATGTTGACGAAAGAGTGTTCCGTTGACTCCATGGAAACTAGAAGCGAACAACAAGTGGACGAGGAGAATAATTAACTATTATTTCTGTGGTAATTATCACATATGGTTCCATCTTAACTTACGGCGGAGCCACACTTGATAACGTTCCGTGATTACGGAATATTATTTTGTGGTTGCACAATACGTCGTGATGGCCACGTGTGCCTGAGATGAAGCTTTCAGCGCTTCTAAATCGATAACGATTTACAAACAACATTAAATACAGCTGCGTGATGTGGATATCATGACAAAGAGAACAAATGCTAATTACTCTCCGCAACAAGTGTACATCAACTACCGTCCCCAATTTCTTCAAGCGAGGTAGTCAGGGTAGATGGGGAAAGTCGTTCGTGGAAAACCTATTCGGGCAAAGAAATTGGAATATTTGTCAATGATTTCAAACGCTAGCTCATTTTCCGATTGTAGTGCCACAAACTGAAAATTATAAGAAAAGAAAAAATTGATAAATGGACTGTAAATTACTGTAAGTGGACATAAATAAGAAGATGGTATGGAACAGGTAGAATATGGGGACTTGTATTATTCCAGTGGAAGAAGAATTGTTATTAACAAAAGGGTTCACACAACCAACTTTGCATGGCAGTCGTTAGGAGGGAAGTGGCGGAGGAGAAAGGGGGTCTGTATTTATCAGTCCAGAAGTGGTGTGAGACCGAGACTGTAATCTTAAAGATGGTACCGGATGCAAAGAAAAGTCAAGTAATGCCATGAGCACTTCCAACGAAACAGTCACGTAACGTATTGATACATAAGCATCTCGAGTGTTTACACATATTAACACTGCTTCTGATAAAACGTGGAAAATTTTCAGCATATCCTGCGATTAAATACCTCTGAGAACCCCGCCCAATCTTATCTTTAAACTTTAATGAGATACTTACGAGTAATTAACCGAGAGTTTTCTCGACTATATCGTCTATGATTACCGTCCCGTCAGAATTGCGGTTGAGGAACGATGGAGTGCGAAGACACCTCTTCACAAACTACAGTTATTCTGACGCAGGGAGATAGGACGGTTAGCTCGTAAAATGTGACGTAATTGTTGAAATGCCGTCCGCGACTGCAAAAGATTTTTATATACTGCTTATTAATTCGCAAAAATCGCAAAAGTCACATTCTAATTCCAGGTTTCAGGTATCAATTGCAGCTGCCTACAGATCAAATATGCAGCACGTGCAACCTCGTGATGCTATGGCCACAAGTTGTCACGCACTGAAGATGGCTTTACTGGAAATATGACACAGTTCATAGTGTGTGACTAGCTTTGTGAGAGTTATTGGTTAATGTTGTTGTTGTGGCCTTCAGTCCCGAGACTGGTTTGATGCAGCTCTCCATGCTATTCTATCCTGTGCAAGCTTCTTCAGCTCCCAGTAACTACTGCAACCTACATCCTTCTGAATCTGTTTAGTGTATTCATCTCTTGGTCTCCCTCTACGACTTTTACCCTCCACGCTGCCCTCCAATACTAAATTGGTGATCCCTCGATGTCTCAGAACATGTCCTACCAACCGATCCCTTCTTCTAGTCAAGTTGTGCCACAAGCTCCTCTTCTCCCCAATTCTATTCAATACCTCCTCATTAGTTATGTGATCTACCCATGTAATCTTCAGCATTCTTCTGTAGCACCATATTTCAAAAGCTTCTATTCTCTTCTTGTCCAAACTATTTATCGTCCATGTTTCACTTCCATACATCGCTACACTCCATACAAATACTTTCAGAAACGACTTCCTGACACTTAAATCTATACTCGATGTTAACAAATTTCTCTTCTTCAGAAACGCTTTCCTTGCCATTCCCAGTCTACATTTTATATCCGCTCTACTTATACCATCATCATTTATTTTGCTTCCCAAATAGCAAATCTCCTTTACTACTTTAAGTGTCTCATTTCCTAATCTAATTCCCTCAGCATCACCCGACTTCATTCGACTACATTCCATTATCCTCGTTTTGCTTTTGTTGATGTTCATCTTATACGCTCCTTTCAAGACACTGTCCATTCCGTTCAACTGCTCTTCCAAGTCCTTTGCTGTCTCTGACAGAATTACAATGTCATCGGCATACCTGAAAGTTTTTATTTCTTCTCCATGGATTTTAATACCTACATCAAATTTTTCTTTCGTTTCCTTCACTGCTTGCTCACTATACAGATTGAATAACATCCGGGAGAGGCTACAAGCCTGTCTCGCTCCCTTCCCAAGCTCTTGCAAGTCCATGCTGTCTCTGACAGAATTACAATGTCATCGGCATACCTGAAAGTTTTTATATCTTCTCCATGGATTTTAATACCTACACCAATTTTTTCTTTTGTTTCCTTCACTGCTTGCTCAATATACAGATTGAATAACATCCGGGAGAGGCTACAAGCCTGTCTCGCTCCCTTCCCAACCACTGCTTCCCTTTCGTGTCCCTCGACTCTTATAACTGCCATTTGGTTTCTGTACAAATTGTAAATAGCTTTTGGCTTTCTGTATTTTACCCATGCCACCTTCAGAATTTGAAAGAGAGTATTCCAGTCAACATTGTCAAAAGATTTCTCTAAGTCTACAAATGCTAGAAACGTAGGTTTGCCTTTCCTTAATCTAGCTTCTAAGAGAAGTCGTAGGGTCAGTATTGCCTCACGTGTTCCAATATTTGTACGGAATCCAAACTGATTTTCCCCGAGGTCGGCTTCTACTAGTTTTTCCATTCGTCTGTAAAAAATTCGCGTTAGTGTTTTGCAGCCGTGACTTATTAAACTGATAGTTCGGTAATTTTCACATCTGTCAACACCTGCTTTCTTTGGGATTGGAATTATTATATTCTTCTTGAAGTCTGAGGGTATTTCGCCTGTCTCATACATTTTGCTCACCAGATGGTAGAGTTTTGTCAGGACTGGCTCTCCCAAGGCTGTCAGTAGTTCAAATGGAATGTTGTCTACTCCCGGGGCCTTGTTGGTTAATAAGTAAAGTGTAAAAACTGGTAATGTGTGCTGAAGAGCCAATAACCAGAGTGACCGGAGTTTGTAAAATGAATCGCTCTTTTGGCATTCCAGGTGTTTAGTTTCCACAGACACCATATGATTGTTTATTGACAGACTGTCCATTTTGGTGGGTGATCTGCATATGTCAAGGATGCTTATTAAAGCGCTTAAAACTGTGTGCCCAAAAGGGACTCTAACTCAGATCTTGAAAGTTAGTGAATGACCTTTCCTCAGTTGAGCGTTCCAAGAACACTCACGACCCACCTTTTAAAATGGGTCTTGTAGTGCTTCTCTGCTACTTTTATGCACATCCTGGTGAGCTACCATATGTTTACAATGTGACAAAGAAGAGCGTCGTCACAGCCAACTAGCTCAGCCAAGTAAGTCTGACTGTCGCACCGTTTTAATCTGTCAGAAACGCTCTTAACCAGCTTTGATTCCATAAGGATCCGTTGTGCGCAGCGACCGTAGACCATAAGGAAGGAGACTCACACAGCAATCAGTCGTAAACCCATTAGTTTTTAATTACCCTTGCGTATCTAGATTTTAACTATAAATAACCATGTTCAGTGCACTTGAGTGCCTGTTCACCAGTAAGATCGTGTGGTGACGTTTACTGCCGCGAACCTGTTGGGTTGTAAATCAAGTGTACTGAAGATGGCTGTTTATAGCCGAAATCTAGATACGCAAGAGTAATTAAAACCTAGTGGGACAAGATCTATTGCTGTGTGCCTCTCCTTCCTGTCAGAAACGATCATGATAGCGCATCGTTGCTGCAGACAGCAAGTTTCTTTCCGGGACGGAACTTCACGCTACGGCTAAACCATACCTCTCCCAGAAACCTATTCCAGAGAGTCTCTGTGGAATTTAAAGGCACTGAGAGACTGAAAGTCTGAGATGATTACAAAATAGAACTAAATTTACAGAGAAACTTTGCAATGTGTGCCAAGTACTGATTGGGTTCGGAAGTGTGTTACAAAGCCGTTGTATCCCCTCCTGAGGCAAGCTGGCCCACAACTGTTGTAACTGGATTCAAAAATGGTTCAAATGGCTCTGAGCACTATGGGACTTGACAGCTGTGGTCATCAGTCCCCTAGAGCTTAGAACTACTTAAACCTAACTAACCTAAGGACATCACACACATCCATGCCCGAGGCAGGATTCGAACCTGCGACCGTAGCAGTCGCACGGTTCCGGACTGCGCGCCTAGAACCGCGAGACCACCGCGGCCGGCGTTGTAACAAGGCTGATGAGAGAATTGACGTCCGAGATCGCCTCATACATGTTCTATCGGGGACAGATCTGTCGATCTTTCCGGCCACAGAAGTACCTCAACATGACCCAGAAAGCCGGCCGGTGTGGCCTGAGCAGTTCTAGGCGCTACAGTCTGGAACCGCACAACCGCTACGTCGCAGATTCGAATCCTGCCTCGGGCATGGATGCGTGTGATGTCCTTAGGTTAGTTAGGTTTAAGTAGTTCTAAGTTGTAGGGGACTGATGACCTCAGAAGTTGAAGTCCCATAATGCTCAGAGCCATTTGAACCATTTGACCCAGAAAGCACACAGAGAAGCGTGTCCTATGTGACACGATACTGCTGCGTGAGGATGCAGTAAGTCGGTGACTTACCGTTGTACCACCAGAATTTCCTCAATTATAACCAGACGTGACCTGAAGTCATAACCAATGGTCCCCGTAGCAGGACGCCAGCTGCGCCTCTCTAAAACATTAGAAAAAATGGACCATTTGCCAGGTCGCTGCCATGCTCGCCGATGATGATCATCCACGCTAGTGCACAACCTCGATTCATCACTGAACATAATGTGACGCCATTCATCAACAGTCCATGATTCTCGGTTATGGTACCATCCTGGACGTAGCAGTTTGTGTTGTCATGTTAATTGTATCCTACGCATGGGATGGTAAATTTCTACTCTAGTAGTTGCTAGTCTCCGACTAATAGCGCAGGATACGCAGAGTATTGCAAGGGATTCATTATTTGATCACGGATGGCAGCTGCAGATGTGAACGTGTTACGAGGTGTTGGGCGCACTGTACTGTGATCCTCCCTTTTGGTGATCGGGCGTGGTCGACTGGAACCTTGACGAGTGTGCTTGCTCTCAGGTTTCCATGCAGTCCAATGCCGAACCACTGTCACGTCAGAGCGCCCCACAAATCTGGATATTGCACAGTTCGACCAGCCAGCCAAATAGACAACAGCAATGAGGCTCCTTTGAAACTAATGTCTGGTGTTAGAGGGGTGAGGGCTCAGTAAGAGGAAAGTACCTAACGCGCATGTGCAACACGAGTAGCTAGGTCCCAGTGGAAAATACTAGCTGCCTCAGAACCAATATTTTAAGTGGGCCTATGTTGGTAGTACATCGGATATCAACTGCGTTTTTTTTAATAGGAACCCCCATTTTTTATTATATATTCGTGTGGTACGTAAAGAAATATGAATGTTGTAGTTGCACAACTTTTTTCGCTTTATGATAGATGGCGCTGTAATAGTCACAAACATATGGCTCACAATTTTAGACGCACAGTTGGTAACAGGTAGGTTTCTGAAATTAAAATACAGAACGTAGGTACGTTTGAACATTTTATTGCGGTTGTTACAATGTGATACATGTACCTTTGTGAACTTATCATTTCTGAGAACGCATGCTGTTACAGCGTGATTACCTGTAAATACCACATTAATGCAACAAATGCTCAAAATGATGTCCGTCAACCTCAATGCATTTGGCAATACGTGTAACGACATTCCTCTCAACAGCGAGTAGTTCGCCTTCCGTAATGTTCGCACATGCATTGACAATGCGCTGACGCATTTTGTCAGGCGTTGTCGGAGGATCACGATAGCAAATATCCTTCAACTTTCCCCACAGAAAGAAATCCGGGGACGTCAGATCCGGTGAACGTGCGTGCCATGGTATGGTGCTTCGACGACCAATCCACCTGTCATGAAATATGCTATTCAATACCGCTTTAACCGCACGCGAGCTATGTGCCGGACATCCATCATGTTAAAAGTACATCGCCATTCTGTCATGCAGTGAAACATCTTGTAGTAACATCGGTAGAACATTACGTAGGCAATCAGCATACATTGCATCATTTAGATTGCCATCGATAAAATGGGGGCCAATTATCCTTCCTCCCATAATGACGCACCATACATTAACCCACCAAGGTCGTTGATGTTCCACTTGTCGCAGCCATCGTGGATTATCCGTTGCCCAATAGTGCATATTATGCCGGTTTCCGTTAGCGATGTTGATGAATGACGCTTCGTCGCTAAATAGAACGTGTGCAAAAATTCTGTCTTGGTGCCGTAATTTTTCTTGTGCCCAGTGGCAGAACTGTGCACTACGTTCAAAGTCGTCGCTATGCAATTCCTGGTGCATAGAAATATGGTACGGGTACAATCGATGTTGATGTAGCATTCTCAACACCGGCGTTTTTGAGATTCCCGATTCTTGCGCAATTTGTCTGCTACTGCTGTGCGAATTAACCGTGACAGCAGTTAAAACATCTACTTGGGCATCATCATTTGTTGCAGGTCGTGGTTGACGTTTCACATGTGGCTGAACACTTCCTGTTTCCTTAAATAACGTAACTATCCGGCGAACGGTCCGGACACTTGAATGATGTCGTCCAGGATACCGAGCAGCATACATAGCACACGGCCGTTGGGCATTTTGATCACAATAGCCATACATCAACACGATATCGACCTTTTCCGCAATTGGTAACAGGTCCATTTTAACACGGGTAATGTATCACGAAGCAAATACCGTCCGCCCTGGCGGAATGTTACGTGATACCACGTACTAGTACGTTTGTGACTATTACAGTGCCGTCTATCACAAAGCGAAAAAAGTGGTCCAGGTAAAACATTCATATTTCTTTACGTACTACACGAATATGTAATAAAAATGGGGGTTCCTATTTAAAAAAAACGTAGTTGATATCCGTTTGACCTATGGCAGCGCCATCTAGCGGGCCAACCATAGCGCCATCTGGTTTCTCCGTTCAAGTTAGACAAGTTTCGTTCTTTGTAGTTTTTTCGTTTGACGCGTATTTCGTGAGATATTTGACCCGGTCACGATCAATGGACCACCCTGTATGCAGACCAAAGTGAGAAATGAAAAGTTGTACCAACGCCTGGATTCGAATCCGGGTCTCCTGCTCATTAGGCAGATGTGCTAACCACTATTTCATTCTGGCACAGTGGCTTCGGACAACTTCAGGGACTACGCTAGCATGTCTCCCTCCTCAATTTCGAATTTCCATTCACAACTCACCCCACTTGATACTCCCCCTAAAATCAAACACCATTGCAAAGGCTCTCCAATTGTACTGGAATAGCACCTCAGCATCGAACGAAGTGGGAGATCCTGTCTCAAACCCAGATATAAGTAGAGGTTGAAAATATCGCTTCTGTTGTAAGTTACTTTATTTTCACACGCCCGGTTTTGGACTGTTATAAGCCCATCCTCACGTGTTGTAGCTGTGCTGTGGTCCCCGAGTGGTTTAATCAGATGAAACATTATAGATGTTTGAGACTTGAAAGGTCTTAGGAACCATATACTAGTAGTTTCATTTGCTCAAAGCACCTATACCTGGCGAGGACAACCACTGATCTCTTCAGTCCAGGAGCACACCACACTCAGCCTCTTACGGGAATCGTTGAAATGCCGCAAGTAACGAGGATAATGGGCAAAGGACACTAAAGCAGTAGTGAGTGGAAAGTTGAGAATTTGTGTCTGACGGGAGGCGGGTTAAGATAGTCATTGTAGTTGCGATGACCACTGTGTCTGGATGGTCAGTGCATCTGCCTAGTAAGCAGGAGACACGGGTTAGAATCTCAGTCCAGCACAAATTTTCAACTTTCTCCATTGATTTAAATCAATGCCCACTGGCAGCTAATGTCTTTAATTCATTTATGTTTTGATTCATACTGGCTGCAGGATCAAAATGGTGTCTATTCTTCTCGACATGTCAGAAAGAACAGACGTCACATATATGCAAGTACAATGCGGTGATCCAAAGCTTTAAAAAGACCGAAAGCGTCAACGATAGTCCTCGAAGTGGACGTCCCCCTGTGTCTCAAGCACATGTTGACAGGCGGCAAGCTTCATTTCAGCGCACCCCCCTGTAGTCAGTTCCTCGTGTATCACACGAATTGCAAGAAGCAATATCAACTGTCCATAAAGCGTGACATAAGTGGTTACGCCTTTTTGCGTACAGAATGCAAATGGCCCAAGCATTGCAGTGAAAAGATCGTCCTCTGCGGTATTCAGTCGCTTGTTCCATATGGTCTTCATAGATCCTGACAGTGACTACCTGAAAAAGCGACTGTTTTCATATGAAGCAACATTCTACATTCTTGGACATTAGAATTTGGCGCTCCAAAAACCGACACAACACATGTGAACATATCCGTGGGACCCAAAAGATTAATGTTTGATGTTGTCTAACTCACGTTTGGGTAATAGGCCCCTTTCTCTTTGCAAAGAAAACCATAACGGGAAATGTTTAGCTGAACACTTCCTGGTACCACAGTTCGAAGAACTCCAGCCATCATCATCTCCCAGCATGATGGTGCACCCACACACTGGAGTTCGAAGGTGTGCGACATGCTGAATGGCACATTACATAAGAGGTGGATGGATCGTGGTGGTCTTATCGCATGTTCCCCAGGCTCTCCCGTTGTCGTGTCGTCAGATTTCTTTTTGTGGTGTTTCGTCAGATATCGTCTGTACACACCAACGACACTGCTACCCTTCGCGCACGAATCAATGAGGCTGTCAGAACTGTTGATGCTACGATACTTATCCGTACATGGAAAAAACTCATATATTGCTTTGATATTCTACAAGCGGCGAGGGGGTACATATTGAAATCCTAGCATAGCAGAAGGAAAAAACTTCGAGAGCTGCTAAACGTTTTATAACGAATCACGAATCTATGATGTTTTCCAAATTAGGATTTTTTGAAATGATAGCGAACTTTATGTATTACTGTATTATCCTCTCCATGACATAAATTGTAAATCCAATCCGTTATTAACTGCACCATGAACTGAGAAGGTGACCTAACTCTGTCCAGCTTCAAGTTACGTTCAAAAATAAAACCGTCGTTTTTGTGTTTCTTTCTCTAACCATCCAGTTCCCAGGGGGATGCTTGTTTTTACAAAGAAAATATTTTCTTGAGATGATAATTTCTTTAACTAAGAGAGAAATTGACGACGGCCTTAAGGATGTGAATTAGATGGGCTATGATGATGGTGGTCTTTAAAAACAATAACATCAAGGAAAAAAGAGGCAATGTTAAGGCTTTTGTTCACAGTAAGCTGGAATTACAACGTTAAGTCCGGGTCTGGCCCAAATTTTCAGTTATCCTGATACATTCACACATCGCTGCTTTTTTATGTTCGTGTGTTGTGACGGTACTGGGCTGTCTCTCAGACATTGTTTACACGAAACATAATTCACTAAGCGCCATGGAAATTGCCATACTATCGGGAAATATTTGGACTAGCATTTGCATTCGTAGTAATGGCACTGGACGACAACTTGGAGCCCCTCCCACCATCTTGTGTGGAGTTCAGGAACCTGACACTGTACATGGGTATCAGTCCATTGCAAGGTGTGGTCTGCACTGGTAAACATACGAGATGTGACAATAAAGTAATGAGACTGATTTTCTTTGCAGGATGTGGCAACCCTGTAGGCTTGCGTAGCCACAATATCTTTGACCTTGGTCTATAAGCTGCTTCTAGTCCAAGTGGCACATCGATGCAACTGCTCAGTCGTGAGTTCTGCTGTAATAAGTTAACACACGTTTGTGTCTCTCGTTATGGAAATGGAACCGCATAATATTGCACAATGGTATGCCATTTCTTTTTGCGTTAAATTGGGTGAAAACGTGACGACAACTTATGGTAAGCTTCAGAAGGCTTTTGGAGAGGAGGTTATATCAAGAGCTCAAGTTTTTCGTTGGCATAAAATGTTTAGTGAAGGCAGAACGAAAGTTGAAGATTAAGACCACAGTGGACGACCATCAGCCTCACGGATTCCAAGGAAATTGTTGATGAAGAGTGGGTGCCTCTTGGACAAACAGTTAACCAATATTACTACAAAGAAATTTTAGAAAGACTTCATAAAAGAGTTCTTCGTGTTCGTGCCAACATTGCTGATAATTGGATTCTGCATCACGACAATGCGCCATCCCATACTGCTCTATCAGCACAGCAATTTTTAACCTCAAAACAAATTTCAGTACTACCACAGCCATCTTATTCACCAGATATCGCTCCGTGCGACTTTTTTCTATTTCCAAGACTCAAAACGCGGTCAAGGGACACCATTTTCAAACAACACAAGATGTCCAAAAAGCTGTGACGAAGGTCTTGGAGGATATTACAGAAGATGAGTTCCAGAAATGTTAACATCAATGGCAGAAGCGCTGGAAAAAGTGTGTACAATCAGGAGGGAACTACTTTGAAGGAGACAACACTAAACTTCACTAAAACGGTAAGCAACATTCTTTTTCACATCAGTCTCATTACTTTATTGCCGTACCTCGTAAGTGAAGTAGTCAATTAGCTGTGAGATCCATGGATTCATGTATTACGTGGTACTCTCAAAATTATAGGGGCTGATCAAATATCTGCACACGTTGCAATGGAGAGACCCGAGTATGAGATGGAGTGATTAATTGCAGAGTCGAATATGCAAATTTATCATCGCTAGTCAGTAATTCTGTCATTGTTGTGATTGTTTTTGTGAACTTGTAACTAGTCTGTACAATTGTCCTAAAATTAAACTCCGTCCAAACAGACGTTGAAGGACCAACGGGCCGACAGACAACTGCGTCAACCTCAGGCTATAGGCATCACTGGATGCAGATATGGAGGGGCATGTGGTCAGCACAGGGCTGTCGGTGGCGGCCTGTTTTCGTGAAAGGAGCCGTTATTTATCAATGAACTAGCTCCTCAACTGGCCTCATGAGGGCTGAATGCACGCCACCCGCCAACAGCGCTCGGCAGACCTGGACGTTCATCCATCCAAGTGCTACCCAAGCCCAACAGCGCTTAACTTCAGTTATCTGACAGGAATCGGTGTCACCACTGCGGCAAGGCCGGTAGCCTGTGTAATTGTTTTAAACTGTCCTAAATGGCCCATGTTCTGAGGCGATATCTAGTGGTAAAGTGTAGCCTCGGCAGCAAGGTCAATGGAGACTGAGCTCAGGATCAGGTTGGGGAAAGATAGGGATGGAAATTTGCCGTTGGCGTTTGTCTTCAACCATTTTGGAGAACCACGGAAAGCCTAAATGTGGACAGTGGGACACGTATTCTAATTTCAGTTCTCCAAAACATGAGTCCAGGATTTTATTACTGCACCATCTGGCTTGGTCATCCTAAAACCGAAGTATGTGATGCCAACACGCGTGAGATACGATGAAGAACCACTCGAGAAGCTTCATGCATTATTTATTTTGGGCATCAGACTAATATACGTGAAGAAGTGTATGTGCATGGTGTAATGGGACACCCTTCTCTAACATTACCTTTCTTTAATAGAAATAGGAGATACCAGGAATGTTTTCGAATCTTATACACGTGAACATTATCTCAGCTGTTTAACTAAATGAACTTCATTTCACTTTGCATACACTGTATTATATTTTAGGCTAAAATGTATAAACAGAAATTAATTTGTTATAATCGATATGTCCTAACCCTGTATGTACAGTTAAAAATCACTCTTCTTTTAGATATATTTGAAATTACGAAATATCTGTCACACTTAAAGTTTATATTATTACTTGCACAATCGAACGCTGATTACTAAATTTATTTCTGGATTCACTTAAAAAATGATGATATACCTTGGTGAAGATTCTTCTTTTGTCAAGAAAGTTCGTGAACTCTTTTGTTTTGTAAACTCTTTGGAATACAGTTAGTATGGCAGAACGAGTTTTAGGAGTGGTGGGCACGTCTCTGATGGAATTGGACGTGTTTTTATGTTTGGCAATAGCAATGTAAATTTCCGCTTTATGGCAGTGTAGATTGTAAAGTCAGTGTATGATAGGAGAATGTGACATAATAAAAAACAAGTGCAATCATAAATCATGCAACAGGCTTACTTAAAGTTTATCTAGTCATCTGGAAACCCCCGAGGTTAAAAAAAAATTCAGCCTGCAGAATCTACCCCTAGACGTGGTGAACTGCAGCCGTCAACGAGAAAATGAAGATAAGTAAAAAAGTTATTTGTACGTCTTGCACCAGTTTTGATGAAGAGATTGAAAAATTTACTGGTGATGTGTGTGAGGGTAATATTACAATGGATAATCGAAAGTTTTAATTACCACTTCGACGAAACCGAGCTGTGACCATCAAAACAATGATGGAGTTAGCCATTCTCTACACATTCATCCTTCACTGCGAAAGATGTTTCCCATTGGTGCCTCACTTGTGGGAGATCTTTGTTGTAGAAGTCTGCGTTTTTGCAGTTCAGAAAATATCCCACCTCGAAAACAGTCTCGGTGTCACTATGAAATTGCCTGCAACAAAATGGTTTGTTCGTACAAAGGAAAGAGGAAGAAGTCAATCGGTGTCATTCGGGAGAATACAGGTGAGGAGGTTTGAAACGTCCCCTTAGAAAAATTAATGAATTACTGTGCTGATAAACCTCTTACATTATTTGATTTTGAAACAGCTGAGCAGAACTGAACGTACTCAGACATTTCGCTCTTTGCCTATTCTGATCAACACTAAACTGACACACAATATTTTTAGCGCAACGCAATGTGACTTTCAATAATCCCTACAAAAGAATGGCCCTGACTAACAATAACCTATACCTTTCATGAATCACTTACCTCACAAAAATCTTCATTACTCTAACTACTGCAATACAGCGAGCGCCAATACTGCCAGCTAAATGAAAGATTCTAACTACTGAAGTCACTAACTACTGATAGGCATAGTTAGCAAATTAAAGATTTTGATAGAGAACAAACAATTTATTTACCTTAATACTGTTCAAAAGTCATAATATATATAGCAGTTCATGACATCCAGTCTTACAAATTTACTGTCTGATGGACACACGTCCAGATCATCCGCTCTCAAAACTCCGCCATCTCTCTCCCCACATCCACCACTGCTGGCGGCTCACCTCCAACTGCGCAACGCTACGTGCTGTTAACAGCCAACTGCCCAACGCTACAATGGCGAATATTCCAACAATGCAAACCAGCCACAGACTGTACACTGCAGAGTCAGTGACTTTCATGTAGGGCGCTACGTGGCGTTACCAACATAAAAACCTAAACAGCCTACTTACAGGTTTAGGAAAAATTTGATGGGGCGAAAAAGCAGCATGTGTGAATGTGCCCTGCGAAGAATGAGCTTAGGGGTTGTTGTGCAGCACAACATTAAAAGCACCCTCTTGGACAACCTCCCATGGTGCTACGCCTTGAATGTGTATCGATCTGATTATCGTGACTGTATAAATTAACTTCGTAAGTGAACCCCGAGATCTGGTCTCTTGGAGGTAGAGAGACAGGTGAGAGTGGAGCCATGGTCCATAATGGGGGAACTCTATGTTTAGTAGTAGTGAAAATTACGTTGCAGAAAGCACGATGTGTGTGAGTGGGAGCCACTGTCAGTATTACGATCAACAGACTGGGCATTCGGCCACCAACAGCGAGAATGTGGTTGGTTAAACTCGTCTCACAAGACGTGCTGCGAACGTGACGTCATTTTGACGTCACATGCAAAATCGTCAATCGGTACAGCGGACGTCATATTAATTTCAGCATATTTACATGTTTTCTTTTATTATAACTTGCAGCGTTCCGTTTCAAAGCAACGGCGCACTGAAAATGTATTGCAAACACGGCACCATTATCATTAGTCGGTTAATAACGCGTTAATGTATAAGCCTTGAAGAGACACTTTGATAACCTAGACACGAGATTAAAATCATACGATCAAGCGCTAAGTAATGGATAATATCGAGGTTTACGGAGTCGAAGAATTTAGGTTTGTATCCCGCTACATGTTATTACTGTTTTTCATCTTAGCATTGTTAACATCTTATGAATGTAACACAAGTATTTCTTGCAATAATCAATGTTATCTACATTTCCGACTGATTAGAGAGCGAAGGATGAAATAAATATTTGGCGATGTCGAGTATTTGGTTAGTGAGAAGCCTAAGAGGACAGCTTAAATTGCTGTGACTCAAGCGAGCAGCAATAATGTTCATACTCTCCGTTTTCACAAGTATTTGGCTCTTTATTTCTGCATATGTGGCGATTTCCTTGTGTGTGTCTAGCAGACAGCTTGAGTTGCTGTGAATAAAACAGCGAGGACAACATTCTTATTCCTCCTTGTCATAAAGTAGATAGCAATTACTGTGGTTGTCGATATTGCGTTTGACTTCAAAATGACGTTACCTTTGCAGAAAGTGTTGTAAGATGAGTGGTAGCTGAATGTGGCAGGCATCAATGAGCATGTAATCGCGACAGCCGAAGATTACACATATAAAATATGGAAG
Source organism: Schistocerca serialis cubense (assembly GCF_023864345.2). Lineage (NCBI taxonomy): Eukaryota > Metazoa > Arthropoda > Insecta > Orthoptera > Acrididae > Schistocerca > Schistocerca serialis. The sequence goes on along the minus strand of NC_064639.1, from coordinate 256,111,593 downwards.
CATAAAAAACAGCGCTATGGTGGATTTGGTCATGTACTAACCTTTATAGCCCAAGCCAGAATTGCGAATTTCTTCTTACATGTTGTGGCTCTGAGGACTATGGGACTTAACTTCTGAGGTCATCAGTCTCCTAGAACTTAGAACTACTTAAACCTAACTAACCTAAGGACATCACACACATCCATGCCCGAGGCAGGATTCGAACCTGCGACCGTAGCGGTCGCGCGGTTCCAGACTGTAGCGCCTAGAACCGCTCGGCCACTGCGGCCGGCTCTTACATGTTGTATTGAAACTGAAATCTAGTTAGGGATTTTAGTGGTGCATTGTTGTATTCGTTACCAGAAAATATTTTGAATTCTGCTGGAAATGGGACATGGCTGTCTTCTGTTGAATGGTTGCAAAGTGCGCTGTCGTGATCAGAACTCAACCTTAAGTAGAAACATTATAGATATAGAACTGAGAGCAGTTTACACAAGTGACGGTTTTCTTACTCGGTGGCAGTGACATTATTCGTTGACTTCGGTGGAGTTTTCGCGTAGTGTCATAGTTACGAATTTTTTCCTCTCAACTTTTTCTAATTGGTCAGATTTCACTAAGACAAGTAATGGTTTACTAACGACTGGTAAAATCGCCACCGTTAGCGGATTTCTGAAGGCCCGTTTGTGCGGCTTCTTCCTGAGTTGGTGACTACAGCTCGTAGCACGCAGATTTCCTCAGGCCAACCGTTAGATCGAGTAGCTGGTCCCGAGGAACACAAGAACCTCTAGGATAGGGGGCCGCCACACAGTTTCTCCTGCCTTCGGTAGTATGCTCCTGTGACGGATTATCCCTTATAAGCATATCATCACGCACTGACAGTCCGAAAAACACTCAGGCGGTTTGCCACTTTCATCTTCGTTATTCAGACTTGTCTGACAACACTGTCAGCGTCCCTGCCAGCTAACCAATGTGTCACGTGATGGTGCATTGCCATGCACTTCCAACAACAAAGCACGGATTGTTGCAGCATAGTTTTCCTTCAAATGCAGAAAACGAATTACCGCACGACATTCCTCTTTGCCGGCCGAAGTGGCCGTGCGGTTAAAGGCGCTGCAGTCTGGAACCGCAAGACCGCTACGGTCGCAGGTTCGAATCCTGCCTCGGGCATGGATGTTTGTGATGTCGTTAGGTTAGTTAGGTTTAACTAGTTCTAAGTTCTAGGGGACTAATGACCTCAGCAGTTGAGTCCCATAGTGCTCAGAGCCATTTGAACATTTGAACATTCCTCTTTACCAATGGGAAGCGCCAATTTCTATTAGAGCTTTTAGTAGCGTGCTGTGATACTGTGGCCCATGTATTACGGTGTGTACCTCGACTGCATGCATGTACCTGGAAACAAAAAGAAATTAACTTCACACCTTAAGTATTTTTAACTTACGCACTACGCCGCGTACAGTATATATGCGTGTGTAAACGACGCCTGCAAAAAGTAAGGACACTTTCGAGATGAAAATTCTTCTTCCATTTGGGCAACGTTTTAGTCACTAATTAACGTCAAAATGTTTTGTGAATAGGAAAGACCTTTGGAAACCTTCCTGTGGCCGTAACAGGCAGCCGCGAGTCCGCGTCAAAAGTGAGCTTACGGGCAAGGGAAACCACAGCACCGCCACGAAAGTGCAGAGTAAGTGCGGGGTTTTTAAGGTTTCCACCCTGTTCCGCTTGGCTTCACGATTGGATCATTAAGTTCGTTTCGCAATCACGTTCTTCGTTTAGACGAAACATTTCTGAGAAGCTTTATAACGAGATCATTTTATGTATGCGCTAGATAGTCTCATGTTCATCTGTCTTGTCACTTATGAGCTAATGAAAGTAGCGAAAGCTTGGTAAATATTTGGAAAGTTTCTTATATATTTTAACTCGTGTTCGTAAATGTCAAGTTGGTATCTGAGATTGATTGCTAATAGGCTCACATTGTTCATTTCGTTCACTAGTAGGTTCACAATACATGATTTTTATGGTATGAATGGAGGAAGTCTCTGTATCGACAAACGAGTCTTTTGTCGCATGTGCCATCAGTCATCCCTGTGATGGCCTGTCACGTCTAACATTATCACGAGGATTGGGTGATCTAATCTCAACTACGTCAGAACGTCGTTCAGGATTAAAATTTCCACGATCGGGCCTCTCCTGATAATTTCTTTCGTAATACGTGTTACGATCCCGTGAACTATTTCTTGTTTGGTTGTAATGATAGTCATGTGATCTGAAATCAGTGTTCTCAGTTTCTCGATTTGAATTAAGTCTCGCCTTTCACGCCGATTACTCTTATTTCTTTCAATATACTGTTCTCTGTTGGAACTTCTTTGGTTCCTAAAACCACGACCTCTGTTTCCGTCTCTGAAACTGCTGCGATTGTATGGCTGATCTCTTGAATGCAAATTGTTTGAATAATAATGATCACGATTATTATAGAACTGATTAATCCCTTTCATAATTGGTGTCCCGATGTAAGGAGTGTGTCAGAACTCTCCATTACATAGAAAACAATATAGCTAACTTCACACTATTCTTTGCATTGTGTAAGCACTCAGATATCGATAGTAACAATCTGAGGGCTAAACATGGGAGCGCGATTCTAAGCACTGTTGTGAGTTGAGGTCGGTCTGGGAGAGTGGAAGTAGTAGTGTCGGTAAAGAGCTCGGAGACAGAAGACCTCTCATTCATACTAGCCTCACGTCGGTGATGGCAGATCTTACCATACTCAAGGCCTGATTTCATTTATATAGCCAGGAGAGATTTAGATGGCTTAACTACGCTTGAAGATGGAATTCAAGGTAAGATTCGCAAGCATAGTGCAAAAGCAATTGCAGGGTTAGGTTCGTGATTGTTAGTCCGAGTTTGCAATAATCGCATGTTTCGGTTGTCAGTTAAAGAAGTCTCCTTATAATAATTATTCTCCACATGTAATTAATAAATAAATGCTGTGGTTATTAAATGTTGCCGGACGAGCGGATCTAGGCGCTTCAGTCTGGAACCGTGCGAACGCTACGGTCGCAGGTTAGAATCCTGCTTCGGTCAGGGATGTGTGTGATGTCCTTAGGTTAGTTAGGTTTAAGTAGTTCTAAGTTCCAGGGGACTGATGACCTCAGATATTAAGTCCCATAGTGCTCAGAGCCATTTGAACCATTTTTATTATATTTTAATGTAACTTTTAAATTGAAATAATTGTTTATCTGGCACTCAGCCGTTGGTCATTGCGAGGCATTTCACCATGATTAATACTTGGTCATGACGATTTATGAAGTTTTTAAATAGACTTAATTTATGATATCCCTTTTCACAAGTTATTTAGTAGTTAACAGGGCCCAAGCAAACTCCTTTTTATTATACTTATTCTTAGTAACAATAAACTTTAGCCGGTGCTGCTGCATGCTGCTGCGAATTGCTGTTAACAAAATGCAAAAAGGCAGTCATCTAAAGAGGTGAGTGCAAAACTTAGGGCCTAAACAGAGACACTGACAAAGCACAACATGGTATGTACTCTAAAATAGTAAATTCCGTTGCACAAGTCAGATTCTGTATCACTTGTAAATTCTTGTTCAAAAACGCATTCAGATACTTTAGGTATTCATTGTTACAGGTTCATTTGTTCCTGCAGTTTTTCATATTCAAATACGCAGTCAGATAGCTTATCCAAATGATAAGTTTTTCATGTAACGATCTGTCGAGGGCTTAAAGGACAGTGAAACGGACACGCATACAGTGTTATGCAGGTTAGATACCGTTTACTGGTAGCTCAGGTTGCTTATAGAGTCCATGTTCACAGGTGAACGGTTGTAGGAACGTCACATGTTGGTTGCATATACGTTACACCGATTCGCAGAATACCCATCATCTGACCTGTTTCGTTGTGATTGGAAATATTGTCTGCTCCCGTCTCTGAATTTATTGGACGAGTAAAATTCCTCACTGTCAAGCTCGAGTTTTTGCAGAAATTAAAAAGTGTCTTTACAGCGCCCTGCCAAAGTAATGTGTCACAAGCGAGTCGAAGTTTACTAATTCTTACTAATTCAGAGGGACTGTAACAGATTCGAGGAGAAAAGATTCTTGCGTATCGTGTGTTGCAGATGGTCTGCCGGACTAGAAAAGACTGGCTTTTCAAAATTCTTTAGCATTATGATACTGTTTCTGACTCTTGTGTTGCTTCAGCCCAGTATGCTGACAAGAATGCGCGATAAAATTCTCCTTCCGTTTGGCATTCTTGTGTGATTTCTCTTATTCTTGTGGCCTGTTTAGATTCTAAATAGCCGTACATAAATTCAAGTTTATGACCAAGTGGCCATGATGGTGGGAGACAGTATTGGAATTGTTGTAGCCACGCTATGGGGTGCATGTCGTTGGCAGAATTTCGAAATACTTTAAACTTTCGAATAGTCAGAAAATGACTGTAATCAAATGAGGCATTATGGTGAGTGGGCAAATTATTTTTCACTGCGTGAGGCATCCGCATTATTTTGTTTGCGTAACAGAATGTGTTCCTGTATCAGTACACCTACATGGTACAAATCAGAAAGTTTGTCAGGACTATTGAAACGGAAACTATAGCTATGGGTATCCTTATATCCGTGACTTATTTTCCGTTCAATGCATGACAATCGGTCATCCAGTTTCCTTACGTCAGACTTGTGCTGTTGATTAACGGTCATCTGTCTCTGTTTAAAACGATGAGACTCGGCAAGGGAACAGGCTGAGTAACATCAGAATTTTTGTCTGCATTGTTAGTCAGTTCGGTCACGGTTACAGAACGTTCGTCTATCTCTTTTGAAGAATATTTTTTAGCTATTCGAGGGTACTACTCCTTTAGCCTTAAATGATGCGTATTGCTCTTGAGGAGCTTGTATCTGAGTTTCAAACTGACTATCCCACTGTTTTAACTATAAGATTTCGGCCGTTTCTGTGTGTTCAACTCCTATTACAAGGTTGAACTCCTCACGTACATCTTGCCTTGTCTGTTTCATCTCATCCCTGAAACGCTCAATCTCTTCCCTAACATTTTCTTTAACCTCTTCTTTAAGACTTTTGTTGTCTTCCTTAACCCTTTTAAACTCCGAAAATAGCATCAGCAAAAGGTTGCCTTTATCTTTAGCACTACTACTGTAAGGACGAGAGAATGGCTCAGTTTGATTAACAACTGTGCTGCAAAACCTTTACCCTGAACTACAGGAGCTGACTATTGTAACAAATTACATCCTACAGACTCACTGTCTAGAGAAACCCAACTGCACTTTCTTGTTCTATTTTTGCCATTGAAAAATTACCCTGAACAATCTTGTCAGACATTGTCCTATCTGACTCAGTTAAATCAGTACTGAGAGGATCCTTCTTCAAGTGTCCCCCCTCTGTCTACAGAATCACCAAAAGTTACATCAGCTACAGCTCTAGCTTTTGACCTATCTCTGGTAGCTTTTGCCATATTAATGAGCTACAGTAATACAGCAAACAAAAAGGAAATCTCGCACACACTGAAGATCTACACTACACAAGTAACTGCTGAAAACACTTGCTTCAAGTGTCAATGAAAACAGAAAAAGCTACCACCGACAGAGTTTACTCTATAAATGCAAGTTAAGCTTCTGATGGTAACACTGTTCAGTAAAATGGCTCTACTTCAGTAAAGGACACAAATAGTACACCCCATAAATAATCACTGTCCATCTGAGCAAATAATACTTACAGTTTCAGCAGACAAGAACACTTCAATGGGAATATATCATCAACAAAAGAAAAGAAATTGTTCAAATGTGTGTGAAATCTTATGGGACTTAACTGCTAAGGTCATCAGTCCCTAAGCTTACACACTATTTAACCTAAATTATCCTAAGCACAAACACACACACACACACACCCATGCCCGAGGGAGGACTCGAACCTCCGCCGGGACCAGCCGCACAGTCCATGACTGAAGCCCCTCAGACCGCTCGGCTAATCCAGCGCGGCCAACAAAAGAAAAGATCAATCTCAGGAACACTTATTCTACACACGTTCATAACACGACAAATGCTCGAACACGAAAGTTGCACTACGCTCTGTAAAATACTTTTCACAAATTGGTGTTCAAGACTGCAGAAAATATTCAAAACTCTACTCCTGCTCAAATAAACCTTAACTGCTCTTCAGATAATTTACCTAGCCCATACAAATCAAACTGCGTTGCTGTAATGGCATACAGTGTATACTAACTGAAATTGTTGCGACACAAATCTTGAAATTAATTGTAAAGTCAAAGCCTATAATTGAATTTTTAATATGTATGTGGTTGTAAAACAAAACTTTGACTGCAATAATCAGTAGACTACCTTGTAATGACGCATCCTGGCGGAGCAGAACGACGGTTGAAAGTTCCTTATACCGTACACTTAAACTGGTGTTCGTAAGTGTCAAGTTGGTATCTTGAGGAATGTGAACAACGTATTTTTTATATCGAAAAATGTAAAGCACAGTGCAGGGTAACAGAACTAGATGAAACCTTATTTCTGAACGGAAATAGTGGAGCATACGCTACACGACGTGAAATACAGATTGGTCGGAGGATCAAACAATTAGTCTGAGAGAAAGCAGTCCGTTTTCATTTAAATTTGCATACATCTGACTGCAAAACAAAATGAATCAGTTTAAAATGTTGGCCATGAATATTGCTAATCTTTATCTTCATTCTTGCAAACAATCACTATACAACAACTATTACTGTAATTACAGAGCAAATGACTCTGATAAAACTGCTTGAAAGCTCACAAGATAACACTTTACTGAACTCTTTTTGCTGGTATTCAAATGGTTCAAATGTATCTAAGCACTATGGGACTTAACATCTGAGGTCAACATTCCCCTAGACTCTGAACTACTTAAACCTAACTAACCTAGGGACATCACACACACCCATGCTCGATGCAGGATTCGAACCTGCGACCGTAGCAGCCGCGTAGTTCCGCACTGAATTGCTGGCATTAAGCCCCTGAACTGACACTGATATTATTTTCACAAATACGCTCTGCCAATCATTGTGCCTCATAGAGGATATGAACTTTGATGGTAACTAAATTTATTGGCCTACCTGTGCTCACGGAACGCACGTGTGCTCTGCGTCTTGTTGCTATTAGGAATAATGAATGATATGACTGTCAAAAGTCAAATTTCATTTGCTGTACTTACGATGTGCAATGCACTACGGTATCTTACCAATTTTCATAAATGCTTCTCAGTACAAAACGCCGATGTGCAATGCGAGTGTGCAAACACTTAAGAAAGGAAATGAAAATGGAAAACTAATCTTAACTACCGTTAAATGAGAAGAAAGACTCCAAGTTTAACTGTGTTTCGTTAAGCCTTAAGAGCAATACACCTTTTCATAAAGTTCTCACACCTAGACATGTTATCAAAATCTTTCCTAATAACTCTCCTGTGTACAACTGCCTCCCTTCACACTTATTTCAACTACAAGACAAGACCATGTGCTTCATAACAAAATTCCTACAGCAAACTACAACCATGCGCTACCTTCTAACAATGAGAATATACACAGTTACAAATACAAAAAAGACTGGTTTATCTTAAAAGTTGGCTTTAATGATTCTCCCATTACTTTAATCTCAACTGTTCAATACCTTTCCTCAAAAATTATGATCACAGAATCCTTTTTAAATAATGCTGCCTCCACTACACAAGAATGCAACGTGTTATTGATAATGGGCTCACACTGCTACGTTCTTTATAAATCTGACTTGATACTGTAATCAGTGAAATAACATCATACAGCATCTCAAGCCTTGAAGTTTCGTTTCCTCTTCCCCGTCAGGGTGCTTCACTCATTTTTCAGGCTCTGTGTAATATGTTGTACAACATCATTCTCTTTAAAGTCTTACGAAGAATTTAATTATAAAATTATACCTAATCCTTCATTAATACTTAGCAGCTAAACTAAAAATCATTTATATTCTTGTAAAAACAAAATCCTGAACAAGGAGAGTGTGCAAAATTCCTATACTGACGAGGGACGCACATGCACAGTGGGTCGCCAATTTTGCTAATCTTTCGCATGACTGTAGTACATATTTATATTTATTACTCTGAGCTCCGCAGCCACTGTCGAGAAATCAAATTTCCAAGTTTTACGAGCCTCTTTAATACATACGGCAGCGCTAGCCATCGAGCAGCGGGGCTAGCAGAACCAGCCAATAGCCAAGGAAAATTACAAGTCGGCAGGTTTTTTTTCGCAAAACACTTGTATCCTTACGAACAGAATTGTGTTTCTTAAGAAAACATCAACAACAATAAAGATAATAGCAGTTGTGCGATAGTGGCTAGGTACAATAAAAAATGGTAACATAGTTGTGTTAGCTCTGCGAAGTATAAATTTAAAGGCAACCCAGAAATCTCCTGAAAAGTTTACAAAATGCTTCAACATTGTTGCAGGGTCAGAGATAAATAACATCCTTTGAAGACTACATTATTCTTCTCTCCCTGGTCCGCATCAGATGGCAAGTCCGGTATTCGAACCGATTATTCACGTTGAAATACGCACAGAGCAGTCAAAAATTTCTGTTGTCAATTTTAAAATCTGATGAGTATGTCGGAAATGGCATCCATAAAAATGCTTAGTCCAAGTCTGTAATATGTTTTCCATGCTTTTACAAATAGATCCTACACAAATTGTCAGACTGCCAATGATAACTTCTTAATACACAAATGAATGTGTCAATAAATAAATGTTCAATTAATCACGACTGCTTATTATACTTCGGTTATACCTCGCCATGAATGTACCACTATTATTATTATTAATATTGTTGTTGTTGTTCTTACCTGAAGAACCATCGTAGTATTTGCTGGAAGATTACAAAGACGAGAGTCGAACGCAGGACGGACAGATTCTAGTCTGCCGCCTTAGCCTTTGGTGCAAACTTCGTGCCATTGGTCGTCGATAGCGGTCTTTTATGGTACTCATCACGCTCGTAAGACTTTAATCATCGACGTCTCGGAAACAATTGAGATGCGCCCCGTACTAAAGCATAATTTATTTACATCAAACTATGTACTAGCACCCCTTTGCGTGTGCGCGCTGATTGTGAGTCTTCCACTTTTCGCTTGCGCAAGAGAAGCCCCATCTGTTTTTCTCGGAAAGACACCGCATGACAGCAGTGTCCTTATCGCCAGCACAGTGTACGGCAGAAGTGTTTACGTAAAGCAGCTTTCGGGGCTCATGTTTGTCACGGCTTCGTTTCCTGTTTGTACGTACCTACGTCATGGTCAAGTAAACACACACACACACACACACACACACACACACACACACACACACACACACACACACACCGTATCTGGAGTTTTGCTTTCTCCCTAGTGTGGAAGATTAAACTCTCGAAACTTTTCGTGTCTATGCAAGGCACGTAACACTCACGGAATGCGTCCTGTGTATGGTTTGTATGCTGTGCACAATTCATCGAAGAATCTCTCTTACTTATGAAGAAAAGTGCACCTATAGCAACAAATACTGCCATTAGTAAGTGAAAAAAAATGATGAAATTTCACATGTAAAAAAAATTGTTTCGTTATGTTTTCGAACTTCCACTGCTATGAGTGTGAATTCTGAATCCTTCCTGGTCATGCTGACAAACAAAGTTTTATGAATTTTTTTGTAAAAGTAAAGACAGTGGAAATTAAAATGTCCTGTGGTGCCTCTCCTGCTCCAAGTCGGTCCGTTTGACGTCCTACCCCCCTTAAAGTGCGGCGAGTATACAGTGCTCTGTTCACCAACCTTACTTCCATTTCAATTCCTTTTGACACTGACCTTGGACGCCGATAACCTCGATGTTGAGCGTCCTTAAACCACAAACACAACAACAATTAACCGTCACCACTTATAAGTGAAAATTCCAGGAAAAAGAATGAAATCATACAATGTTTCGTAGTTGGATTAAACGGATATAGCGTGTTATGATGAATGGCGCTACAAGAATTTTGAAGTGCGTAGTGGGATTGTATTAAGAGAGGAGTCTCAATAGTAACGCAAGTAAATGGATATTAAATTTGTTTGTCATAATAGATGCTTATGGAAAAAATAAATAATGTAGTGTTTAAATATTAAAACACTGCATGAGTTACATTTTTTTTACATAGCACAACGAATACCGAGAATTTGTTCTCACTATCATGAAGAAATATTTACATCGATATTTTTGTGATATTTGCATGTACGAGGGCTGTTCAAAAAATTTCAACTTTGTCCACAAAATTTTTTCGCGCTTGTCTTTTTACTTTACTTTTTGTGCATGGTCTCCTTCGAAACTCTCTCCTCCACAATTGATACATGCTCCCAACACCGTTTCCACTTCCGGAAGCAATCTTGGTAGGCCCTTGCTGGATCACGCGAATTTTCTTTCATATCGTCTATTATTGCAAATGTACTTCCTTTCAAGGGGGTTTTCAGCTTTGGAAATAAAAAAAAGACCGCAGGAGCCATATCTGTAGAGTAAGGAAAATGAGGCACCACAGTGATTTCGTTTCTCGTGCAACAGTCACGCACCAACAGGGATGAATGTGTGGGTTCATTATCGTGATGAAAGAGCTACGAATTGTTTCGTCGCGTTTTAGGCCACTTCCATCTCACATTTTCTCGGAGGCGTCACAACGCGTCCCAATAGTACCATCGATTAACAGTTTCTGCCCGTGGCACAAATTCATGATGAACTAAAACTTCATAGTCAAAGAAAACTACCAGCATGGCTTTGACGTTTGACAAGACCTGACAAGGTTTTTTGGTCTTGGAGAACCATTCCCGACCCATTATAAAGACTGCAACTTGGTCGCAACGTCAAAACTGTAGACCCATGTTTCATCATCAGTTATGATTCTCTTAAGGTACATCTCGTTCTCATTTGCGCGATCCAAACGTTCTTCACAGATTGCGAGGCGAAAGTCTTTCTGAGACGAACTTGGCGGCAACACGATGCACTCCGAGATGCTGTGTCAGGATTTCATTACATGACCCAACTATTTCATGTTGTATACTGCTGCACTCTCTCAGACTGTCAGTCTTTGATTGTCATGCACAATTTCTATGACACAATTTCTATGACGTTCCTGACATGAGCGTCATCGATAGAGGTCGAAGTGCGTCCTGAACAAGGGTCATGTTTAACTTCCGTCGGGTCATTTTTAAACCGTATGAACCATTCATGACACTGAGTACTGTTTAGACACTCGTCACCGTAAGGCCCTGCATCATTTGGTGTGTCTCTGTAAAGGTTTTCTTGAGTTTCATGCAAAATTTAATGCAGATGTGTGCTCATCTAACTCTACCATCTCGAAATTCGCAAACTGTGCGACACAACGTTCTACTCAATACAGCACTGAACAATAACTGACAGATTTACACAACTATGAAACTTCCGGTACTTCACTCCAACACACCATTGGCGCGAAATTACGAATGCTCTGGGATTTTATGAACAGATCTCGTATGTTGTCATGCCTCTCTTGCCCTGCAGTCGTCTGTCGTCTGTCGGTGGTTTTCGTGCAATTGGAAAGTAAGAAAATATAAATCTTTTAATTATTTATGTGCAAGTGTTAGAGCGTAGTATTTTTCTGCTCTGTCTACTTACAGGTAGCGAGTATTCTCATTGTTCAGTAATCCAGATAGAAGCAAAACATCACTCACACTGTTCGTTTATGTGAAATCAAAATCTGGTACTAACATAGGACGACAGTGTGCACAAAGATATTACGAGAGTAAGGATTTCTGCACAGTGGAGGAGGCACAGTACGTATAAGTAAATAGACAAAAACCACTATTTTCTAACACTAGTGCGTAAAAAATGACAAGAGTTATATTTTCAAATCTTCCCGTTACAGTAAAACCACAAAAAGACGAGATGCAGAACAATACACATCCAAACATCAAAAAATGCCTGTGTAAATATTTCTACTTGATAATGGAAAGAAATTCTCGAAACGCGTTGTGCTATGCATAAGAAACGTAATTGGTTAGGTGTTTCCGTATTTAAACCATAAATTATTTCTGTTGCTTAGGAAGTACAGTAACATAACAACACAAATATAATGGGCATTAAAATAAAATTTTCAACGTTCAAAGAAGCTTTCATGAATGACAGTAATTTGCTAACAATCACCTTAAGATAGACAAGAAAGAAATCCACCAAGCCATTTATGTGGAGCATTTTAAGTTATAATTGTGATCGATGGACTCCGGGAAAACAAGAGAATAAAAAAATTCAAGCAATAGAGAAGGAATGCGAAGAAGAGCCACAAAAACTTCTTGGAATGAAGGAAAAAATCAGTGAACAAACAATAAATCGAAGATAAAATATGATACACGATACAGAGGAGAAAAATTAAATTGATTTGATACTTAATTCAGCAAAACATTCGAGAAGGAAATACCTTGAGAAAAAAAGTCAATAGTCGGGCCCAGAATATTCGTATTACTAAGTGTTATCAGTGGAATGAGCTGCAGCAACTAAAACGAAATGGTACAGATGACAAGGAACAGAGAAAGATGGCTGCGTCACAAGTTGTTACCGTTACTCACTGCTCTGAGTGCCGTAATTAGTGGAATGCTTTGTCTTAGGTTCTCCAGAACGATTTATGTCTCCAGCTACAAGTTATTACACACACAAAAAAACAATCTCTTGTACAGCTGATGAAATAAATTTCCTTTACTTTACGTCTATGGTCACAATTTTTTTGTTATCAGACTACTGGTTTCGGTTGTAATGACGATCTTCAGACCTGTTTTACACAAATATGTCATAATGTACTGGAGCCATAGTGACATCGTCAAACGTTGAACACAAAATCAGCACCAGCATCGTCAAATATATGCTGGTGTTGATTTTGTGTGATGCCACTATGGCTCGAGTATATTAGGACATTCTGTTGGCTCTCACCTACAAGGGGAGAAATGATCATCACGATAAAATAGAGAAATCAGGGCTCGCACAGAAAATTCAAGTTCTCGTTTTTCCCGCGCGTCGTTCGAGAGTGGAACGGTACACAGACAGCTTGAAGGTGGTTCATTGAACCATCTGCCAGGCACTTTATTGTGAATAGCAGAGTAATCACGTAGACGTAGACATGTTTTTATAAAACAGATCTGAAAATGGTCATTATAGAACGAAACCGGTAGTTTGATGACAAAAAATTTTTTGCCATAGGCGTAAAGTAGGGGAAATTTATTCTATATTCTGGTCACTGTTTTATTCACGATCATGTCGCAGCTTGTGCAGCTGACGACAGATGTTCAGTTGTAAGGTTTCTGGATGCTCGGCGTTACGCTGTGCGTTTCCACGAAACACTAACACCGTAACCGATTAGATGATGTTGACAGGGTGTCGGCAAGTCCTTTCTCGTCGACTGTGGCGAGACACTTCGTGGGGAGTTTTTAAGACGGACCTTTAGCGTGAGGACGCCTTGAGATCCTCGGCTATTAGGCTAAGTGTTGTCACATTCTGTTTCGTGTCATCTTTATTACTGCCGTACAAATACACAGCGAGGAGGAACGGCGCCTTAATTTTGCTTCCTTGTGTACAATTTCTGTCAGCATTGTGACACATATTCTAATTCCATCAAGATGTCACGTGTAGGAGTCATGTATAACTGGAGCTTCTATGCGAAATACCTGGCAATGTCCAGGTACGGGTAGACCTACGTGGATGGAGAAGAGGTAGGGGTCGCCATAAGAGTCATGACGCCGCTACAAAGAGCACTTTACTAGGGGTATTTACGTCAGTGGTCGTTAAACTGCGGCCCGCGGGCAGCAGTGGCCTGCGACTCTCAGCCGTATTTTGTAATAATACGTTTGTAGCAAATAACTGCAGAATCAGAAATGTCAGCTAACGGTAAGATCGTCTTAAGAAAGTATTTTCCTTGGTCAATAATAAGCGAAGCTACAGAGACAGTAATATTTTAAGATGTGCTTAATTTTAATTGATGCTGGTGAAAGTTCGCCGCGTATGTCAGCGGCAGAGTGATATGTAGCTTGTACAATGCGGGGTTAATACAAGTTGGGAGGGGGGAGTGATACTTTATTGCTTGTCTTCCAGTGCTGCCAACTCACGAGCGTGCAGAACTAGCACCGGTCAGCTGCTACGGTATAAATGTCAAACAGAAGTAGCATGGATTCGTGAGTGAGGATTATAGACACGGCAAACTTCATGTTTGCAGCAAGCTGTATGAAAGCAAACTAAGGCTGTCGTAATAGCAAGCAATGGCTAAAAGAAAAATGGCGTTCTAAACATGAAGTAAACATTTTTGGTCGCGTCTCATATTGCAATTACTGTTATTAATTATTGAAACAGACTAATCTATGTAGGTTACGAATTAATAGTAAGATCGGTAGGGGAAAGTGTGGTAAGGTGGCCGGAAAAGTGGCCATTGGATATTTTCTGTCCTGAACAGCGCTATTGCCTGCCGAGAAGTGGGTCATATCAGTTCTTAAATGCATCACCATTGTTCTGAGTGAGATTGAGATAGGAAGCTCGTCCCATAATTTTTTAGTATTTTTTTTTCTTTTTAAGTCGTCTGATGAAAGTTAAGTCATGTATGCAATTCCGTTACTTTATTTGTGCGGAGAATAATATTTTTTTTAAATATTCATGTTTAGGTAACGTCATGTGGCCTAAAAATGAAGTGCCTTGTTATTTATTTCATTTTGATAGTTTCTTCTATGGATCACTATTACTGTTAAGGCGTCCGACCTGGAAAAGTCGTCACACTACACGTCGGGAGAAGTGGGCGAGATGGCCACCCCAGTAATAGTTAGTAAATTAAAAAAAAAAAATAAAAAAAAAGGCGCATAATGCAACAGATAAATCTGACTTTTAAATCCTTTAATATACGATGCTGTCATTCGCCTTTCTATCCCTCTGTAACAGTTATGAAATAAAGTTATATTATCTAAAACCGTCTCTGTTCTGTTGTGTTTGCATAATAGAACAATTCGATTGAAAAGGATCCGCTGCAGCTGCTTGTATTCTTCCAGTTACTTGGGCATTAAGATCCTAGAAAATGTGCATGAAAATCAGAAAAACAAACATGGCCTTCTGTTGCGATGGCACTGACCATAGTACCCGCTTAGGTATGGAAAACTGGTCACTATGTAAGCCTTCAGAAGAATGAATGCAGCCCCAGTAATTATTATTATTATTTTTTTCAAATTTTTTTTTTACTTTAAATTTTCGTATCTGGAAACCAGATCACAATCTGTAAACTCAGTATATGGCCACGTCCAAGGCTTCTTTCTTGTCCAATCATAAATCGTCGGGGTTGCACCTATAAGTTTAGGCAGGCGAGTAGATGCTCCATATCCTGCATAGCGCCCCCAGTGCAGGTGGGTAATCAGCTGGTGGTTCTTCTATTATCGTGGCTAAGAGCCTTTTACGGGATTTCAACCGCCCGGGTTTACACTCGCTGCAAAAAAGGGGATGCCGATCGTCAATTGTTCGTCTGAGCCTCTCTGTGAATCCATGTGATGCTCTCCGAGAGTTGGAATTCGCAAACCGGGCAGCTCTATATAGTTTTGGTAGGGAAGTAGGTTTCATGCATCCCGTTGTTAATGGACATGTTTCATAAAGACTTATGTCGACCTTCTTTTCATGGGTTGAGCTAGACCATGCTCGGCAGGCATATTCGGCTGTAGAGAAGCATAAGGCCTGTGCGGTGGTTCTTAATATGGAAGGTTTAGCACCCCATTTGCTGTTAGAATATTATTTCTGGCAGTTGCCTTTTGTCGCGTCTTTTCGCAATGCTACCTGTATGTCTACATCTACATCCATACTCCGCAAGCCATCTTATGGTGTGTGGCGGAGGGTACTTTGAGTACCTCTATCGGTTCTCCTTTCTATTCCAGTCTCGTATTGTTCGTGAAAAGAAAGATTGTCGGTATGCCTCTGTGTGGGCTCTAATTTATCAGATTTTATCCTCATGGTCTCTTCGCGAGATATGCGTAGGAGGGAGCAATATACTGCTTGACTCCTCGTTGAGGTATGTTCTCGACTGCGCGTCTCTCTTGCAGAGTCTTCCACTGGAGTTTATCCATCATCTCCGTAAAGCTTTCGCGATTACTAAATAATCCTGTAACGAAGCGCGCTGCTCTCCGTTGGATCTTCTCTATCTCTTCTATCAACCCTATTTGTTACGAATCCCACACCGGTGAGCAGTATTCAAGCAGTGGGCGAACAAGTGTACTGTAACCTACTTTCTTTGTTTTCGGATTGGATTTCCTTAGGATTCTTCCAAGGAGTCCCAGTCTGGCATCTGCTTTACCGACGATCAACTTTATATGGTCATTCCATTTTAAATCACTCCTAATGCCTACTCCCAGATAATTTATGGAATTAACTGCTTCCAGTTGCTGACCTGCTATATTGTAGCTAAATGATAAAGGATCTTTCTTTCTATGTATTCGCAGCACATTACACTCTTCTACATTGAGATTCAATTGCCATCCCCTGCACCATGCGTCAATTCGCTGCAGATCCTCCTGCATTTCAGTACAATTTTTCATTGTTACAGCCTCTCGATATACTACAGAATCATCCGCAAAAAGCCTCAGCGAATTTCCGATATTATCCACAAGATCATTTATGTATATTGTGAATAGCAACGGTCCGACGACACTCCCCTGCGGCACACCTGAAATCACTCTTACTTCGGAACACTTCTCTCCATTGAGAATGACTTGTCAGAGAGCTATCTAGCACCACGCCCAGGTAAGCTCAAAAAAATGGTTCAAATGGCTCTGAGCACTATGGGACTTAACTTCTATGGTCATCAGTCCCCTAGAACTTAGAACTACTTAAACCTAACTAACATAAGGACAGCACACAACACCCAGTCATCACGAGGCAGAGAAAATCCCTGACCCCGCCGGGAATCGAACCCGGGAACCCGGGCCAGGTCAGCTGGTTTGTCGGTATGCTCCAGTGAGGTAATATTCCAAGAGACGTCAAGTTTACGGTTAGCTTGCCAGGATTGAAGGTGGAAGGCGCTGACTTGTATTTTGGAAGGGTTCGGCTTAAGAATGTTGTTTTTTATAATACTCTGACATTTCACTAAGAGCTTTCTCCAACTTCTGTTCGACATCCGCAAAAGTCCTCCCATGTGCTGTAATTGCCATGTCATCGGCATACAGAAAATGTTTTGTATGCTTAGGCATCTGTTGGTCGTTGGTGTACAGATTAAATAAAGAGGGTACGAAAACGCTTTCTTGGGCCAGAGTATTTTTCTCGTTTCTCCATCTGCTCTTTTTCCCATTGAGGACAACATAAAATTGTCTATTTTGTAATAGGGACTCGATAATCTTAACAAATTGATAGTCTCTTAGTTCATTATAGAGCTTCTAGAGCAGCAGCCTGTGGTTAATTGTATCATATGCAGAGCTAAGGTCGACCCTGTTATCTTTTTATTTTCGTATCCTTCCTCTATGTCTTCTTTTAAGCACAGAATTTGGCAAGTACATGTTTTTCTGGGTCAAAAACCAGCTTGTTGAGGAATAAGTATCATCCCAATAGAGTCTGTCATAGCATTTAAAATAAGTCTGTCATACAGTTTATAAAGATGACCCAGGAGAGACATTGGGCGATAGTTCTTTGGTGAATCAGGTGCCTTCCCGGGTTTCAAGAGTGCCACTATCCTCGCCTTCGTCCACATCTTGGAGATATTACATGTTTCGCAACATTGACTGTAAAAGTCGCGGGATCCAGTTCCTTGTGCCCTGTCCAAAGCGTCGGATCTGCTCCGTGCACATGTCATCCACCCCAGCTGCTTTGCCGCTTTTCATATTGCTGAGACCCTTGTTGAATTCGTGTTTTGGTAAGCTCCTATCAACATCCGTCGTTTGGGAAGATTGAATTTCTCTTTGAGTGGCCTCCCCCCACCCCAGTTCACTTCTCTTCCTATGTAGCCCGAGGTGTCGCCCTATGCATGAATATTGACTCTTAAGCAAAACGTTTGGCAACAATATTTTATATTTTTACGAGTATTATGTTCCAGATATTTTAGTTAACTTCCGGTGAACACACCATCGTAAGCATTCTAAGTGCCACAGACAAGACAAGAAATTCTAAAAAGTTACAGCTTCATACCACGCAGGGCATTTTTCAGTTGCGTTTCAGATTATTAGCCCGAATGGATCGGTTTGCGACCTGACTGTCTGTAGAACATTCCAGCCGGGATAGTGCGGCAACACGCACAATGAGCATACCTGCTGGCGACGACAAATCTGACACGCTTCGTGAGTCCGCAGGTAGAACCGTCGAACAACAGGAAATTGTGGGAAGTCTCCACTGAGAAACAAAAAATGAGAGGAAGACTGACTTAGCCAAACGTAGGCGTAAACGACAGAAAGATACACCGTTCCACCCAAAGCCGCAGTCTGCAGACCTGTGCTCACAATATTAGAGATAACTGAAATAGTGATAATGGTGAGTGCATCTACCATTTAATGCTGTATAAATTATCAAGTTATTACAGTAGTGAAAGTTTATGGCTGCTGTACTTTTTGAAATAATTACATGACACAGATATTTCTAAAATTTTTGGAACGAATGCTCTTCAAGCGATGTATGTATCCGAATTAGAATTATACTGAACGATGTACTAAGCACTGATGTAAACAAATTATACAGTATGTTTTAATACAATAAAAATAATATGTTTAAGGTATTGTTATTATCTTTAAACTCATAGGAATTTGTGGGTGACAGCAAATTTGTTTGTTGGGATGGGGGGGGGGGGGTTACAGTAGTAACAAACGGGGACCCTCCTCCCTAGAACCGAACCCCAGACCCGCTCCTGGCTGTTCCATGATTTATTATAGAAGTGCGAAGTACTACTAACATCCCAGCACCAGCGTCCCGGGAAACTTAGGTGGTGTAGGGTGACTGACAATTATTTTTATCCATGAGCCAGATTTTAGACCGTATGACAGATTTCATGTTTGTATATTACAACTCTGTAATTCTTATTTATTCATAAATGAAAGGCTGATAGATGTGTCGCGAATGAAGTTGCTACCTGTAAATCATGTGGCTGTGCAAGTTAATAAATGATTTTATTTGATTTTATACTTAGACCTACTGCGCTCTTCATGCGCAAGTTTATGTAGAATTAACTGAGACTGCCAGACGATGAGTCCCGAATTGCATTTCTGAGGATTCTGTTCCTAAGATTAGAGACTGTATGTTAAAGTATTTATATCAATGAATAAATAAATCTCTGGCTTGTTTAAAAAATAAAGTCATTGTCCTCTTCCTACTAAATTCCACATCCTTTCTAAAGATAAATTCTGAGCAAGACGAAGATACGCAAAATTGGTAATCGTCTCCACTATCTACACGAACAAATAGATATATCTGTTATAAACCACTCGCAGCCAAATATACTAACAATTTTGAATGAATCTGCAATCGGTTTTCAAACAGTCTGTCCTGAGCCTCATTTAGCTCTCGAAACCTCCAGAACAAATTATTAGTTGTTTATTTGTCTACCGGTGATTTCACATTGACGTGAGACGCGTCAGCTTAATTGTAGCTTAATATAACAATAAAACATAACAAGGTCGGTAAATTCCAAAACTAAAGTCTCACTATGAATTCACATCTCATCAGGAATCAGTGCACACGCTAGGTACAGCGGTATATCAAGACATCAGGACTATGATGATACTTCTGTCTCGTCATTACGTGCTTTGTGCGTTCCCATTTGCCTGAAAAAATGAGTTCAGCTCTGTATAGTGTGTGTGGTTTTTCTTTGTTCTTATTCCATTCCCATATCCCAAAAGGGAGAGGGTGGACTCGTAGCAAAACAGTACTCCGCTCTTTAGCCAACAGACTTTAAAAGATACAACAAAGAACTAAGGATTTTAAAAGGATTAATTACACGCAGATTTTTTTAAAATTCACTACTGGCCATTAAAACTGCTACACGAAGAAGAAATGCAGATGATAAACGTGTATTCAATGGACAAATATATTGTACTAGAACTGACATGTGATTACGTTTCCACGCAATTTGGGTGCACAGATCCTGAGAAATCAGTACCCAGAACAACCACCTTTAGCCGCAATAACGTCCTTGATACCCCTGGGCATTGAGTCAAACAGAGCTTAGATGGTTTGTACAGGTATAGCTGCCCATGCAGCCTCAACACCATACCACAGTTCAGCAACAGTAGTGACTGGCGTATTGTGACGAACCAGTTGCTCGGCCACCATTGACCAGACGTTTTCAATTGGTGAGGGATCTGGAGAATGTGCTGGCCAGGGCAGCAGTCGAACATTTTCTCTATCCAGAAAGGCCCGTACAGGACCTGCAACATGCGGTCGTGCAGTATCCTTCTGAAATGTAGGGTTTCGCAGGGATCGAATGAAGCGTAGAGCCACGGGTCGTAACACATCTGAAATGTAACGTCCACTGTTCAAAGCGCCGTCAATGCGAACAAGAGGTGACGTGTAACTAATGGCACCCCATACCATCACGCCGGGTGATACGCCAGTATGGCTATGACGGATACACGCTTCCAATGTGCATTCACCGCGATGTCGCCAAACACGGATGTGACCGTCATGATGCTGTAAACAGAACCTGGATTAATCCGAAAAATGACGTTTTGCCATTCGTGCACCCAGGTTCGTCGTTGAGCACACCATCACAGGCGCTCCTGTCTCTGATGCAATGTCAAGGGTAACCGCAGCCATGGTCTGCGAGCTGATAGTCCATGCTGCTGCAAACGTTATCGAACTGTTCGAGCAGATGGTTGTTGTCTTGCCAACGTCCCCATCTGTTGACTCAGGGATCGAGACGTGGCTGCACGATCCGTTACAGCCATGCGGATAAGATGCCTGTCATCTCGACTGCTAGTGATACGAGGCCGTTGGGATCCACCACGGCGTTCCGTATTACCCTCCGGAACCCACCAATTCCATATTCTGCTATCAGTCATTGGATCTCGACCAACGCAAGCAGCAATGTCGCGATACGATACATCGCAATCGCGATAGGCTAGAATCCGACCTTTATCAAAGTCGGCAACGTGATGGTACGCATTTCTCCTCCCTACACGAGACATCACAACAACGTTCCACCAGGCAACGCCAGTCAACTGCTGTTTGTGTATGAGAAATCAGTTGGAAACTTTCCTCATGTCAAGACGTTGTAGGTGTCGCCACCTGCGTCAAACTTGTGTGAATGCTCCGAAAAGCTAATCATTAGCATGTGACAGCATCTTCTTCCTGTCGGTTAAATTTCGCGTCTGTAGCACGTCATCTTTGTGGTGTAGCAATTTTAATGGCCAGTAGTATACATAAAAGGCGATTCTCATTGATGATATTTAAAATTACTCTTAGGAAAACGTTGTCTGACGTTTAAAAATATGCACTGTATTCCACTCTGCTAACGCTTGGCGGATTCTGAAAACAAGGCGAAGTGCTAGGCGCTCGACGATTTGGAGAACTGATATGATGTTGGTACAGCAGAAACTCAGACGACATTTGCATAGAACAGGACATGTCGGATCAAGTCTTTGTTGGTATGGAAGATGGTCAAGGTATGCAATCCCCATATTTGGCCGATTAGTTATTTTAGCAATTTTACTCAATATTGGGCTGTCTCCTGGATCATTAGTAGCTGGAGAGTGCGATAGGATTCTAGATTTCATGTCGGATGGCTAATCTTTTACGTCGCCAAACGACTCGGACAATGATTTTATTTCTGGTGATATTTGACGTAATGCGCACCGCGATCTTAGCTTGCTCTGAAGGAAAGAAAACCAACACTTGTTGTACAAGCAACAGATCTTACTCGATCTCAAGATCATCTCCAACGTCTACAGTTAACTGAATTCTCTCACTAACATTTAAATATGCTGGAGCTCTACAATGAGGTGACAAAAGTCGTGGGATAGCGATGTGCACGTATACAAATGGCGGTAGTATCTAGCACACAAGGTATAAAAGGGAAGCAGGTTGGCCGAGCTGTCATTTGTACTCAGGTGATTCATGTGTTCCGACGTGATTATGGCCACACAACGGGAATTATGGCGTAATGGTAGTTGGAGCTAGATGAATGGGAGTTTCCAATTCGAAAATCGAATTCAATATTCCGAGAGCCACAGCATCAAGAGTGCGCGGAGAATACCAAATTTCAGGCATTACCTCTCACCTCGGACAATGGAGTGGGCAGCGGCCTTTACTTAACGACCGATGGCAGCGGCGTTTGTGTAGATTCGCCAGTGCCAACAGACAAGCAACCCCGCGTGAAATAACAGCAGAAATCAATGTGGGACGTACGACGAACGTATCCGTTCGCGCAGTGGGGTGTGACTATGGCAGCAGACGATCGATGCAAGTGTCTTTGCTAACAGTACAACATCGCCTGTTCGTGACCTTATCGGTTGAAACCTACAACAAAGAACTAAGGATTTTAAAAGGATTAGCTACACGCATATTTTTAAAAATACATAAAAGGAAAAAACCTTGGTCTAGTCAGATGTGGCCGTATTTCAGTTGGTAAAAACTGATGGTAGGGTTTGAGTACGGCGCACGAAGCCAGGGACACAAGTTGTCAACAAGGTACTGTAAAATCTGGTGGTGGCTCCATAGTTGTATGGGCTGTGTTTACATGTAACAGACCGGATCCATTGGTTCAACTGAACTGATCATTGATGGGAAATGTTTGTGTTCGGCTACTTGGAGACTATTTGCTACCGTTCATGGACTCCATGTTCGCCAACAACGACGGAATTATTATAGATGACAGTGCGCGATGTCGCTGGGCCACATTTGTTCGCGATTGGTTTGAAGACATTCTGGATAATCCGAAAGAATGATTGGCTGCCCAGATCGTTCGAAATGAATCTCATAGAACATTTATGTGACACAATCGACCGTGCCACGTTGAGTTGCTGCATTACACCGGACAAAAAGGGGTCCAACATGATATTATGAGCTTTTTTGCCTCAGTGTGTTATCGTGGAATTAATTTGTGTCCACAGCAAGGGGTACTGTGTCCAGCAGCTCGTTTACATGAAGTAATGGTGCGCAGTTGTTAGCACAATTTCCTAGAGAGTGGATTCCAATCATCCCAGTCCATATACTCAAAATAAAGCTCTGTTGATCAAATCCACAGGAATCGCACATAAATTCTCATAATCCCCGATTTAAGAGTTATGAATGATAAAATAAATGGCCCACCTAAAAAAGGACTTATCTGCTGGTAGCACGAGTGTTTGTAAGACAGTATCATTAGCGATTTGATGAAGAAATCGTGATACAAACTCCATACGGTCTGAGAAATGCTGCAATGCTAGTGCACGAGCCTTTTGACGGGGGTACACGGAAAAGTAAAACTCGCATATTCGAGACCGATTTAGTGACTGATACGTCCGTTTACACCTACAGTCTGCAAACCACTGTGTATTGCATGGCATAGTGTAGTTACTGTTTCTTATTATTCCAGTTATGTATGGAGCACGGGAAGAATGAGTGCTGAAATGCCTCTGTGAATGCTATAATTAGTCTAATAGGGAGCTGAAGAATATTTTTAAATTCTTCACTTCTGGATCTGGGGGTCTATATTCAAGCGTCGCCAGATCGAGTTTTTCAGCGTCCCAGTAATGCTCTCCCACTGTCAAACAAACCTGTGACCATCCGTGCTGCCTTCTCTATTCATGAACATTATCCCAGTTCCATTTGGTATGGATCCCTTACACTAACAACATTCTAGGATGTGTCGCACGAGCGTTTTCCAACCAATTTACTTTCAATTTTGTTGGTGAACTCACTGCATTTTTCTAATTTCCTGCGTCATGTACGACCCGCTTTACCTACAGCTGAGCCTATGTGATTATTCCATTCCATATTCCTACGAACTATTACATCCAGACAGTTGCATGACTTGACTGATTCCAGTTTTGGATCATTTTCATTGCAGTAATACAATACATATTTACGTTTTATGAAATGAATTTCTTTTTATATTTATGAACATTTGATGTGTACCTGTGACACAGCCTGCGTTAGCTTGAAAGTGCGTTACTAAACTCTCTGTCAAGACATCTTCAAAAATCTGCGTCCTTGCGTAATTACACCAAAGGTTCTACAGTCGTCGTGTGCACAACAGAGACTCTTTGTTTCTTCAAGGAGTTAAAAAACTCAGTAAGCAGATACGACGAGCGTTATTTCCATGCCCCTCACTTCTATGTAACCCACAATCATGATAGTGGGCTCAAATAGTTCGTAATCCAAGCTGAATACTGAGCCTCACTTACAAACAACTGCTAATTCCCATCGAATGCTTAAAAGCAGAACAACAATTTACTATGAAATGCTTAGGGTCTGTTGGGTGCCACGACAAATGCGCCTCACTTCCGCGCATAACTCATAACCGACGACTTAATAAGGATATGTTCCTTAACATAAGAATAAAAGTTGAACTTCTGCATTACATACATACATACACACATTAGTACTTGTTCATAGATTATGAGTACAACATTTCGTAATGATGTCGAACGTGTCACTTTAACGAAAGTTTTCTTTACACAAAATAATTGTTTCCTTGTTTTTTTTTACTTTTTATTTTTGTTTTACAGTTACTGCTTCATATCTAAAACTTCATTTATTGCGAAGAAGGAGTTGTCATTCAGAAATTCTTTTAATTTGTTTTTAAATGTTGTTTACTATCTGTCGGACTTTTAATGCTATTTGGCAAATGACCAGAGATTTTTGTGGCAGCATGATTTCTGTGCCAAAGTCAGATTTAACCCAGCATAGTGAAAATTATTTTTTCTTCTGGTGTTGTAGCTATGCACTTCGCTGTTATTTTTGAATTGGGATGGGTTATTAATAACAAATTTCATAAGTGAATGTATGTATTACATAGGTACTGTGAATATCCCGAGTTCCTTAAATAAATGTCTGCAAGGTGATCGTCGATGAGCACCAGCTGTTATTCTGATAACACGCTTTTGAGCAATAAATACTTTTTCTCTTGATGATGAATTACCTCCAAAATAGGCATAGTAGGCTAATTTATTGATATGTTTATCACCAACATTTGCAATAACCCTAACAGCATAAGTAGCTGAAACTAACCCCTTCAGCAGATCATCACTGTGTTTCTTCAAGTTCAATTTCTCATGAATGTACACACCCAGAAATTTTAAATATTCTGCCTTAGCAACACACTTATGTTCACATCTATATTTATCAGTGGTGATATGCCATTTACTGGGCAGAACTCTACATCTTGTGTTTTCTCAAAATTTAGTGAGAGCCCATTTGCAGAGAACCACTTAATAATTTTCTGGAAGACATTATTTACAATTTCCTTGGCTTATTCTTGCTTGTTGGGTGTGATTGTTATACTTGTATCATCAGCAAAAAGAAATAGCTTTGCGTCTTCATGACTACAGAGTGGCAAGTCATTAACATGTATTAAGAACAGTAAGGGACCCAAGACTGAATGTTATGGGACAACATTCTTGATACTTCCCCCATTAGAGGACTGTGTTGATTTTTGCAGACTATCTGTACTGTGAATTTCAATCTTCTGCATTCTTCCAGTTAAATCTGAATAAAACCATTTGTACATTGTCCCACTCATACCACAATACTTAAGTTTATCTAGAAGAATTTAATGATTCACACAGCCAAAAGCCTTTGAGAGGTCACAAAATATCCCAATGGGTGATGTTTGGTTATTCAAAGCATTTAATATTTGATCAGTGAAAGCAAGTATAGCATTTTCTGTTGAAAAGCCTTTCTGAAAACCAAACTGACATTTTGTTAACACTTCATTTTTACAAAGATGTGATACTACTCTTGAAAAGATTACTTTTCCAAGAATTTTGGATAAAGCTATCTCAAGTGAGATCGGACAGTAGTTGTTAGCGTCAGACTTGTCCCCTTTTTTATGCAATGATTGAAGAATAGCGTCTTTCAGTCTATCTGGAAAAGTGCCCTGTTTCAGGGAGCTACTACATATGTGGCTCAGAATCCTACTTATCTGTTGGCAACAAGCTTTTAGTACTCTGTTAGTAATGCCATCAATTCCATGAGAGCTTTTACCTTTGAGTGAATTTATTATTTTCCAAATTTCAGTAGGAGAGGTGGATTGAATTTCAGTTTTATCAAATTACATAAGTATTGCCATACTTATACTGCCTTGCATCTTCTGATGAATAAATGGATCCTACTTTCTCTACAACACTTAAAAATGACTATTAAAAATGTTTTCTACTTCTCACTTTTTGTTAACAATCTTTCATTCAATTTGGTCGAAATACAATCTTCCTGTGCTCTCGGTTGTCCGTTTCTCTTTAACAATATTAGAAATTGTTTTAGTTTTATTATCAGATGTGCTAATCTCAGATGTAATGCACATCTTCTGGACTTTTTAATAATTTTTCTTAGTGCAGCGCAGTACTCGTAGTTTTCGTAATGTTTCACTGTTTCTGGATCATTGCTCCTTCTAGCTATAAGATACATTTCCCTTTTCTGGTTACAAGATATTTTTATCCCCTTAGTAAGCCATGGCTTTTTAAATGTAGGAGTAATCCATCGAACTACAGATCTATATCATTGACGTCGGTTTGCAGTAGGGTTTTGGAGCATATACTGTATTCAAACATTATGAATCACCTCGAAGGGAACGATCTATTGATACGTAATCAGCATGGTTTCAGAAAACACCGTTGTTGTGCAACGCAGCTGGCTCTTTATTCGCATGAAGTAATGGCCGCTATCGACAGGGGATCTCAAGTTGATTCCGTATTTCTAGATTTCCGGAAAGCTTTTGACATCGTTCCTCACAAGCGACTTCTAATCAAGCTGCGGGCCTATGTGGTATCGTCTCAGTTGTGCGACTGGATTCGTGATTTCCTGTCAGGAAGGTCGCAATTCGTAGTAATAGACGGCAAATCATCGAGTAAAACTGAAGTGATATCAGATGTACCCTAGGAACCGTCCTGGGACCTCTGCTGTTCCTGATCTATATAAATGACCTGGGTGACAATGTGAACAGTTCTCTTAGGTTGTTCGCAGATGATGCTGTAATTTACCGTCTAGTAAGGTCATCCGAAGACCAGTATCAGTTGCAAAGCGATTTAGAAAAGATTGCTGTATGGTGTGGCAGGTGGCAGTTGACGCTAAATAACGAAAAGTGTGAGGTGATCCACACGAGTTCCAAAAGAAATCCGTTGGAATTCGATTACTCGATAAGTAGTACAATTCTCAAGGCTGTCAATTCAACTAAGTACCTGGGTGTTAAAATTACGAACAACTTCAGTTCGAAAGACCACATAGATAATATTGTGGGGAAGGCGAGCCAAAGGTTGCGTTTCATTTGCAGGACACTTAGAAGATGCAACAAGTCTACTAAAGAGACAGCTTACACTACACTCGTTCGTCCTCTGTTAGAATATTGCTGCGCGGTGTAGGATCCTTACCAGGTGGGATTGACGGAGGACATCTAAAGGGTGCAAAAAAGGGCAGCTCGTTTTGTATTATCACGTAATAGGGGAGAGAGTGTGGCAGATACGATACGCGAGTTGGGATGGAAGTCATTAAAGCAAAGATGTTTTTCGTCGCGACGAGATCTATTTACGAAATTTCAGTCACCAACTTTCTCTTCCGAATGCGAAAATATTTTGTTGAGCCCAGCCTACATAGGTAGGAATGATCATCAAAATAAAATAAGAGAAATCAGAGCTCGAACAGAAAGGTTTAGGTGTTCGTTTTTCCCGCGCGCTGTTCGGGAGTGGAATGGTAGAGAGATAGTACGATTGTGTTTCGATGAACCCTCTGCCAAGCACTTAAATGTGAATTGCAGAGTAATCATGTAGATGTAGATGTGGATGAGATGGTTTCTTACAATTATATTTCACTGTCTTCTTATGGAAACTGTTTTCAAATGTACTCAAAAAGGTATCATGAAATAGGTTATATTTTAAATTAGCACAGGTTCCCTGTACACGTCATCCCAGTCTAAATGTTGCAAGCTTTCCCTAAAATTTTCAATTGTGAAATCGTTAATTGAACGCACTATTTTGCAGGATTGTTTTGCGTTACTGTATGGAGCTGTGTCATACGAGTATACTGTAACGAGCTGTGCCTCATGATCATAGATAATTTTTAACAGGAAAAGCTTTTATTTGATTAAATTTTTCTTGGTCTATATAAATGTTATCTATCAGTGTGCTGCTTTCCTGTACCACCCAAGTTGGAAAGTCGATACCTAAAGTCAAATTGAAAGAACCAAGTAACATTTCAAGGTCAAGCTTTCTATCGGACTGTTTCAGAAAATCTACATTGAAATCTCCACGAACAATAATTTGATTTTTTCTTCGCCTGACAGATATCACAATAAAGAATCCAAGTTTTTAATAAATAGCTGAAAATTTTCACGTGGGCTACAGTTATAAAAGTACCATTATTTAGTTTAAGTTCGCACGCACATTCATTTTTTAGTTTCTACATTTTTCACACTATAACAGATTTTAACATATATGGCAACTCCTCACCTCACCATAGTTTCTCTACTTTCACGTGCAGAAGGCTTATAGCCATCTACATTTACCTTTTTTATATTCGTGACTATGTGATGCTGAAACAGGCGTACATCTGTTCTACCCTCCGTTTCTAAATCTTCTAAGCAAACAAGAAGCTCATCTACTTTGTTGCTTAATCCCCTGATATTCTGATGCAATATACTAATCTTACTTTTCACTGTGCTTTTATGAGAATCTTGAGTATACTAACATTATTTTTCATTGTACCTTTATGAGAATCTTGTGATATTTTAACATCTCTAGTACCTGCCTGTCTGAGCATTTGACTATCGTTCCTCATAGTCGCTCGATGAGGTATATAATACTAGAATGAGGTCACAAGTGTCCCATGGCAGCGAACTTGACTAGCATGCGGAGAGGTAGCAGCAGTCAGATTCTTCTTCCTGCTATATTAACTGGAGGGCACAGTAGCCAAGTTAAATAAGGCCAGATTTTGACGTTTGTGGGGAAAAATTAGTAATAAGTTGGATTTTTGCACAGAGTTTCCTTATACATTTCTAAAAAACATACTAAAAGTCCTCACAGATCGGGCTATATCTTCGTCTGCCATACTGGAAAATGGCGGCAAAAAATCACCTTGCCTCATTTTTATGCAAACGATTGCATTTATTAGTAAAATACTACAGTACAAAATTAAAGAACACAAAATTATGTACAAAAAAGATCCTACGTATTGTTTCCATAGGCTTCACTACAAAAACTTTGTGTTTGATGTCTTATTACCAAACAGCGCCTTCTACAAACCTTTTCGTACCATCTCCCACAAGAAAGTAAGCTGATTTTTGTGCAGTTTTCGGTGGTTACGTGTTTAAAGGTTTTTGTTATACAGTGTCTCGTTGAGAGACGCACTATTAAGTTGTCTTCTGCAAGAAATGGATGCAGTGTGGTGATGAGCGAAGAAATCGTGACGGCTGTTAATGACCTTTCTAGTTGCTCCAGTATTGAATAGTTACTGCCCAAACAGGTTGAAAACTGAAAATCAGATTGACTATAATGGAGAATCATGAGGAGTGTTTGATTTGTGATGGACTACTTACAGAAGGAACTACTTGTACAGTTTCAGTTAAATGTCCTGCTACATTGATAAATACCACTGCGAGACGTGGTGTGATTACCAGAAATGTTATACTGGAGAAAGTACTACCAAGAAATGTTAGACACATCAAACTCCCGCCGGTACGAGCAACAAGCAACTGTTAATTTCACCAACCAAGGGTAAACTGAGATCTGCCGCAGAATTAGTTATTCGAGAAAAATACCTGGAAAAAATGAGGAAATATTTCAAAAGCAGGAAAAGAAACCAGTATAAAGACGACGAAAATTAACAAAAATTGAAAGATTCAGTAACAGCAGCAGCTAAGAAAAGAAACGATGAGTGGGGTAAAAGTATTAAGAAACGTCTCGATAACATCACTGGTCTGGTTGCTGCAGATGGAATGTATCATCAGAAATGTTTTCCACACGGGTGGAAATAAACGGGCAAGTCGCCCTCCTGATGTTGAAGTAGGTTACCTGATGGATAGAATCTTCAGTATAACTAAAAACAGTGATAATTGTCTATTTGCAGTTACTGACTTGATTGAGCAGACTGGTGGTTATGTGCAAAATGAGAAACTGTGAGGACTCCAGAGAAATATAGTGAAGAGGTCACAGTGGTAAATGCACGTAAAAAAAATCATCTAGTGCTTTTTTTTTCGAAACAACGGCTGTAAAATCTTAACAAATGCTCAGTATTAAGAAAGAAAGTGACTCAGGAGAAAGACTTCGGATTGCCTTGGCAGCGGTTGCAAACGTACAATAGGACATAAGGTTCAGCTTCTACAAAACAGCTGAATATCTCCCAACAGACCAATTTTTGAAAGAAGCACGAATCGTGATTCCACACTCTTTGAATGCATTTTTAGAAAAGATGACAGTAAAAAAAGGCCAAGAGGAGCATGAAATCGTTTCAGCCATAAAATCACGATCATTCACACAATTAACACATAATCAATAAATTTTAATTAAACCTTTATTATGTGTCATTTCATGTCTTTCTACATCAGTTACACTGACATCTGCAGTCAGAAATGGATCTCCCATCAATATACAGTCAGAAAAGTTTTATGAACATCGTTTTGAAGCTGAACCGTTGATCCTTTGAAAACAGTACACGGGGCCTTTTTTGTAGATAATTTTGTATTCCTCAATTTAATACTGAAGTCTTTTGCTCATAAATGCAACTGCTTTCCGTAAAAATGCGAAAAGGTGATTTTTGTCGCCGTTGTCCAATATGGTGGACGAAACTCAAGGCCGATCGTTGAGAACTAAGTATTTTGTTTAGAAAGATATAAGGAGTGTGTGTAAAAAACCAGCTTATTATTGGTTTTTTCCTCTAAAACTCCTAATGTGACTGGCCCACTGCGTCTATGTAGACACAGACTACTCCAGCTGTTACCGGCTGTTAGACTGCAACGACAAGCTGAACATACTCCCACACGTCACGCACATCTGGTCCGACTAGGAGACGGCGGATAATTGGCTGCTCCAAGAGGGGAGCAACTGCATTCCTCCACGCCTGCAGCAAACAGCAGACAAGTACTCGCATGAGGAGACTTGAGTGTGGCACGGAAAATCAATTTCTGCACTTCGTGAAGCCTCACTGTTAACGCAAAGAGCACCGCGTTCCCACAAATGTTCGGACCTCCCTGGAGCTCCCTTGGTGATTTCTGTTTTACTGATATCAAGTCAGAGGGTAAGGCTTGTCTCTGCGCTTAACATTTTGTCTCCTACTGCAGAGGACATCCTCAGAGCCTATGAAGGCACAGTTTGACGATTTTTGAGCTGAACTGTTTATAGGTAACAGGTAGCGCAACAATCGGGATATGACGTCATGCGACAGCTGTCAAAATCGCGAGGTCGCAACGACGTCTGTCATGGAGAGTAGGCGCCGTTTGTTTTGTGTAGCACTAAGGCCCACAATTTCTCTAATTTCAGTCCTCCCTGTTTTGTGTTCAATTTCTTTTTGTGCTTTCGAATTTCTACGGAATCTGTACATTTTAGCACTGTAATGGTTGATCCTAGATAAACACGGGAGAAGAACTCTCGTTTACTTAGTTCTCGCGCCTTTGTGCGACGTTGCAGACATGCCTTTATACAACCGTATTTCCTGAGGCCGAAGAGAAAATGAAATTCAGTAGCTGCTCACCTGATCTGCGATCGCACACGGTTGGCGCAGCTTCGAGAGCGCATTCATCACATGCGACGCGACCTGGTCGCTGTGAACTGTAAGTCAATGGAGCT
Source organism: Schistocerca serialis cubense (assembly GCF_023864345.2). Taxonomy (NCBI): domain Eukaryota; kingdom Metazoa; phylum Arthropoda; class Insecta; order Orthoptera; family Acrididae; genus Schistocerca; species Schistocerca serialis. The sequence goes on along the minus strand of NC_064639.1, from coordinate 256,079,690 downwards.
ATACATTTGCATCGGTAATAAGTTACGTGTTTATATTTGGGATCGACTGTGTACCGTGGCGAACTATGGAAAAAGATTCTGCGATAGGAAAAACAGATTGGAGAAAAAATTCGATAGTCTGCTAAAGAAAGTGACATTCCTACCTGCAGTCATGGGTCGTACTGTTTTTACTACGTCCGACAAGTTTTGTCTCATTGTATGAACGAAATAGACGTGCTCGCCAAAGGAGAAAACTACGTTATTGCATGCGTTAGCTTACCAAAAAAAGGAACTGTTGGTAATATGGAGACTGGAATCCGTCATTTACCCAAAGTAGCTATGGATAAAGTAGCATGGAATTAGCCATGTTACTGGTTAGGAGCAAACAATCTAGCAGGAAATTATAATAAGGAGAGAAGAAGATTTTGCGAGATTTAAAATCGAATGAAGAGATCTTTAATGTTATAGTCGTAATGAAGAAAGAAGGCAAGAAGAGAGCAATGAGGAAGTCCGTTTGCGGGCGTTGCTGCAGCGTTGTGCTACATAGCGTGACTGCGACGTGGGTATACATGCTGATTCCTGTTAACGTCTAAAAATCCCCGAAGCGACATACATGACGCTGATACAAGCAATTTAATATAAGACACAATTGGCCGCAGATGTCGGGAAATACCCCCAAAGTGGATGATAAATGCTGGACATATGACGTCACCAGTTGACGTACCTCGCCGCACGTGCATCAGTTGAGCCTATCGGTCTGTGACACCTCATCATCCAGTCGGCCTCCGTAGCGTAGCGGTAGCGTTACCGCCCACCATGCAGAGATCCTGGTTCGATTCCCGGCAGGGGACTGGGTGTTGTTTGTCTTTCATCATCACTGACTCACAACCCGCCAATGTGGCGTCACCTAAAATGGACTTGCAATACGGCGGCCGAACTCCCCCGAATGGGACCTCCCGGCCAACAACGCCATACGATCATTTCATTTTTACCTGATCATCCCAACACAAGCCAAGTATTCACGTCGCTGTGTCCCAGGGGTTTACCGCATGGAGCTCAGGGTTCGAGTTTTGCGCCTGGCAGGCAATATCTCTTTGTGCTGGACGAGATAATTAGATGTTTACGTTAAGTAAGATTTATTATTTTATTTACTGGTCTCGCGGTCTCCGCTGGTTAACTGCAAAGTACTGTACAACAAATACCTACCTATTGCGTCACAAGTAAATACGTATAAGTTCGAGAATTGCATCAGTAGCAGTAAATGAGCTGAGTGTTCTTTACTAAATAAAATCTGTTAAAAAAAAGTGTCAAGAGGAAAGAAACACAAAATTAGAACAGCTTTTGCTTCGTTATAGCGAGGACGTTACGTTCCCTCTTAATGGCGAGGGCAAGATCCACAAACCCAATCGTTGCACGCGCGTCGATTTACGTTATCTGGTGAGGTCACTTGATCATCATATGTCATATACTTTTGGGGAATTTCCCAAAATTTGTGGCTCCATGTGTCTTATATTAAATTACTTGTCTGAGCGTCATCTTTGTCGCTTCGTTTCTTTAAATGTTAATAACAATGACCCTGTACAAGCATCGACGTGTAAGCAATTTGTAGGCATTTGTGACCTACCGATGTACGTGCCGTTAATATGGAATCGGGAACTATTGTGATGTTATTACCAAATGCGTCCAAAAAGTGCCCACGTGCTGTTACTGTTTTCTTGGCTGCCGAAGACAAACAACGGTAGACATTCATCGGTGGGCGAAGAATGTGTATGGGGCAACATGTCTGTCGATAACCACCGTTCTGGGACGGTGCTCCTTCATGATAACGCACGTCACCATGTCGCAAAGTCCTCATTTCTCCTCATGCGACCATCACGCCTTCGGTCCCTTAAGTAAGGCCTTCACGCGTCGACGATTCTTGTCGGACGAGAATCTGCAGCAGGCAGTTACGGACTTCTTCAGGCAGCAGGACATGGTGTTTTACCAAACGGGTATCTTCAACCTGATGCATCAGTGGAATGACTGCCTCAATGCTCACGGCTACTTTGTTGGACTGGCGCACCAATTCTGGACTGTACAGCCTTCGAACGGAAAAATTTTGCTCGCCCATTATAGACTAATGAAAATACAGAGCGCTTAAAAGACATCCCACAACAATTTTTCTTAGAGTTGCTCCAACTGACGAGACATGTCTTATAAAATCAGAACTGTTCCCACTAAGAACATGTGAAATTCGCCGATAGCGTAAAACCAATATTAGGTAAGTTGTCTGGAAGACGTAGATTTATGGGAAATAGCATACAGGCGTTAGAGCCTCTGATTCTAGACTATTGTTCCAATATTTGGAAACCTTATCAAGTAGGCAAGACAAGAGAGACTGAAGGAATTCAGGCACATACTGGTAGAATCCCAATAGGTATGAAAATGTCGATGCTCTGGGGAATCTCTGGAAAAACAGCGATGATGTTTCCACGGAGCACTATTGGGTGCGTTCAGACAACCGCTGTTCGAGAACGATGGTACGGCAACTCTGTTGCGTCCTCGTGTGCGCATCCTGAATCAAAGTAAGAGGCTTCAGAGCGCTTGTCGAGGCATAAGGACAGTAATTTTTCCATCGTCCTATACACAAAAGGAACACGGCATAAAACCGCTAACACTGCGCCCTACAGCCGCTAACAGAGAATATGGGAAGATGTGCACGTAAACTGCCCGCATTCTAACCGGAAAATTAATCAAATGGTTCAAATGGCTCTGAGCACTATAGGACTTAACATCTGAGGTCATCAGTCCCCTAGAACTTAGAACTACTTAAACCTAATTAACCTAAGGACATCACACACATCCATGCCCGAGGCAGGATTCGAACCTGCGACCATAACAGCAGCGCGGTTCCGGACTGAAGCGCCTACAACCGCTCGCCCACAGCGGCCGGCACAGTCGAAAAGTATAGTAACGGTAGTGCAGCTACGGGCACCGTCTGCGATGTTTAGATTTCCGCTCGGACTACTTAGCCGCTTGACGTCACGTATTATCCTATCAGCGTCAACTGGACCCCCTTATAATGTCCTACTCTCAGCTTTCCCTCCCTCTCCGTGTCCAACAGTTAACCCACTTCTCTAAATGAAGTTTCCATCTCAATATCAGTTGTCTGAATCCTAATATTCAGTTTTATTTTTACGAATTGTGGTAATTTTTGCACTTTTCGAGATTGATCGTGGTCCTTCGGCGCAGCGTCCCGGATGGAGGCTCTCGGACAAGTGGGCTTAAGTGTAGCAGGCGAACAGGGAGAGGGCAGGCAGTGAGCAGGACATTGTAAGTGGGTCAAGTGGGCGCTGATGGGATAGTTGGTGACGTCACACAGTTAAGTAGGACAAGTGGAAATCTGGCTACAATACAAATTGTGCTCGTAGGCACTCTACCAAGGGTGTCTGACGATTGGACTCTACAACAAGTTTTAGAATTCGATAGTACTCAGAAGGTAATCCCATGGCCCTTCCACAGGGAGGATTGGATTTAGAGGCCTCGCTAACGTTTCCACTTCGTAGTAACTTCGCCAACAGTGGACCAATCCTCACTCACCATAATTCTGAGGTTGTGGGATCCTCCAGTAATTCTCCGCTTGAAATCAGCTCTCTCAACTGTTTTCCTGGCGGAACACAGATCTGAAATATTGTTCTCGCGTGCTTCACCTGACGGAGACTGGAGAGCGCTTTGATTCGTACCACGTATGGGCTACAAATGACGATGAAGATTTTGTAAAGACACGCTTTAGAGATAAAACAAACAATAAATCAGACTGATGATTAAAAGAAAATTGAATTTCATTTTAATCTGGCAAGAGTAACAGAATTCAGCACCTTCTGAAGTGGGTGGACAGAGAGCGAAAGTTACTAAGTACAAAATAATCAGCAAGTCTTAGCAAAAAGTGGATACAAAATTCAGAAATTGGGGGAGGCAATAAGAAAAAACAGGAAAGAGTTTGGAATGTGTATCAACATGCCCCAAACAGCAGTAATGAAAACAACAGAGAGATACAAAGAAGAAACTGTAGTACTGCAGGGAAAGAAACTCGAACAAGTTAGCCATTTCACTTATGTATGCTTAATGCAAACTGACATTGTACCAGACATACAAGAAGAAGGATAGCATATCGAAATGACGCATTTAGAAAAGTACAAGGATTACAGGCAACAAGAGCAATAGGAGTGGATCTAAGAAATATGTGCAAAATGCTTTATTTGGAGCGTAGTTACAAATGGTTTAGAAACTTGGAAATTAAGGAACAAGGAGAAGAAATGATGATGACTTACCACAGTACTCCACAAGCTCAATAAATAGTCTTTTCAAACGATTACGTATAAGAATCAGATAATGTTCTATTTCGATGCTACAGATATATCACAATCTTAATAGAAAAACTTACACCCTACAATAATAATCTCTTTCATTCACATTGTATTGACTTGTTCACAATATGTATATATTCCCTACCGTCGTTACCGATTATTTTTCGATCTGAGAAACAGCCTTTATAAAGACTTCAGGGGCTAAACATTAGCGACAAATATAGCTACTGTCTGTTATAGCACTTGAAAAAGATGCCGGTCACCTACTGGTATTCAAGGCTGAATTACTTTTTAATGGAAAATCCCTTCTACTTCGTAGAAGCATATCAAGGATGAATTAAAGAACTTTCTAATGGAAAATCCTTGCTACTTCGTAGAAGCGTATGTTGACAGAAACTTACAATTGTTATAACAGGTTACAACACTAGGATTGTATCACCGTAATATCACATGAAGCTAAATCATTTCATCGTATTGCACCTAAGTAAAACGTACTTCCATGACTTCTTTCCACATCGTTTATATCTCTCGCCATGGAATGCAATTCATGTAATGCAATGTAACGTAATGCCATGTCATACAAATTACACCTTCAGAAATTCGAAGTAAGACGATGTAAGTTAATTACAGACAGAAAGTCAGTTCTAGACAGGAAAATAATTTGACAGGAAACGATGAACAGCACAACTGATCGTATGGATGAAAAAATATGCAGTTCTGTGCACTGGCATATTTATTTCAATTCAGTTGGTCAGTACCTCCTTACCCCTCTCTCTGACCTCCTCCGCTGCCCCCCCCCCCCTTTTTCGGTCCGTTTGCTACTGCCCCCTCTCTGTCCGTCTTGTCCTCCCACTATCCCTGTCCACACCTCGCTTTTTCCTTTCTATGTCCATCTCCCCTTCCCCCTCTCCCTGTACGTCTCTTCCCCCTGCCTTTCTCTGTTCATTTCCTCCTCTCCCTCCCTTTGTTCGGCACAGTGATATAATTTTGTAGGTACATTCAGCGACATATGTGGATACTGTTTGCTAAATGTGATCGAATCGAGTTAGTATCAAGGAAGTAGTAAATTCCACACTATGCACGATGAGGCAGTTTTTGATGCATTTTCGTGTGTATGACGTCATTAATACTGAACTACGTGTCGTACAGTTGCAGGTTCATTTAGGGGCATAAGTGAACTCTGAACCCCTCCATTCGAACAAGCTTTGGAAAGGGCAGTGGTCAGCACACCGCTCACCCAGCCACTGTCAGTTTTCGTGACCGGAATGTGTGAATACTACCTGCAAAAAGTGTCGCGAATACAGTTAGTAGTAAATGCGCAATAAATTAAAATGTTATGACTGATGCGAAAATGAACAGCGAAAATGTAGTAAGCGACAAACTCCTTCACTTTCATCATTATGTGGAGGGTGTAAGCGAAAAAAAATTTCGCATAGGTTTGAAATCATGTGTGAAGTCACTAAGCGCTCTCGTTCTCAAATACTTGATGAATAAAATATGCATATTTACGCGTCCTGGCCTACATTTCTTTTTCACTCCCGTCCCTCTAATAGGTGCTTACCCCCACAGCGATTCTTCCCACACTGTAACTAACATGTATACCAAGTTTAGTTCATTGGCTTCGGAGGAGATGTGGAACATACATACTTATATTTTTATAATACCGGCATGTGAGAATATCTTTTTTCCGTGATCATTTTGGATGAACTAAACCCTATACAGTGTCCCAAACTATGCTCAAGTTATCTGCGAAACCCCCATGAATGCTCGCCTAATACTTTTGGAGATTAATGTGTTCAGAGACAAACAGAGAGACACGACGGTTTTACGCATTTATTATTAGAATAGAAGATGAGTGATAATACCATGACAAAACGGGCACAAATTTCCCATGCAAAAGATGCAATTACACGTGGAATATGAATGAAGACAACACATCCTGATAAAAGCAGGAAACAGACGGATAAATAGAGCAAGTGAAATACGCTATTTCACCAGTGCCATGAATGAACTGTTTTTGACCAGCTCGTAACAGCGTAAAGGGCAGCGAGCTATCATGCGAAATAACATGAGCCGAACCGAATCGAATCCGCGCGGTGGCTTCCGATCGTTTAGGCAAATGCTGGGCTGGTCCCCAAATTCGGCCTCAGTAATTGCAATATACAAACAGTTAAAACGCGATCCCATGCAAAAGAAAGTACTCTCACGTTCAAAAAAAAAAAAAAAAAAAAAAAAAAGCACCTTGAAAGACTAGATGGTTCAAATGGCTCTGAACGCTATGCGAATCAACATCTGAGGTCATCAGTCCCCTAGAACTTAGAACTACTTAAACCTAACTAACCTAAGGACATCACACACATCCATGCCCGAGGCAGGATTCGAACCTGCGACCGTAGCAGTCACGCGGTTCCATACTGAAACGCCTAGAACCACTCGGCTACACCGGCCGGCGAAAGACTAGAGACAGGTCAGTCATAATTAAAGGACATGTACATCAGCACGTTCTGCAGAAATGATTAGCCTTCTAACATGTCGATCCACGGGTTCAGGGTCAACATATACATCGCGGCGCGACACCACCTACCGGTAAAATGTGCCTCTGGCTCTCGTTGTCGCTATAATCCATCCGGGAAATGGCTGTTCGTGTGGGACGAAGTGTTTCGGTAGTGCAATGAATGTGTGCAGTATGGTTCATGGAAGGTCGTAGAACATGATGAGATGGGTCAGTTCGCACCACCCAGCCCCTCCCTCCCCGCCGGCCGAAGTGGCCGCGCGGTTCTGGCGCTGCAGTCTGAAACCGCGAGACCGCTACGGTCGCAGGTTCGAATCCTGCCTCGGGCATGGATGTGTGTGATGTCCTTAGGTTAGTTAGGTTTAACTAGTTCTAAGTTCTAGAGGACTAATGACCTCAGCAGTTGAGTGCCATAGTGCTCAGAGCCATTTGAACCATTTTGAGCCCTCCCTCCCCCCTCCCGCAGAGATGATTGACACCTCATCCCGAATGCCATTGCAGGACATATCTGCGTTTTCGTCGGCTGTGGCGCAACGGTGGAACAGTGTAACACATCTATACTATCAGGGCTGACTGTCCGTCCCAGTTTATTACGGCATGGGATACGTGCGCGTCCTCCACTACTCCACCTACCTTTGATGAAAGATCAGAAACATGCTAGACGGTAATGTTGTATGGAACGACGTCACAGGGGACAGGAATGACACCAGATAGTGTTCTCGGATGAATCAATGTTCTGTTTGTTTGAAAATGATGGCCACATTTTGATTCGCTGCAGACAAGGGGAGTGGCATCTCAGTGACTGCATTAGCACAGGACATACAGCGCCAACTCAAGGCCTTCTGGTGTAGGGTGCTATTGAATACATCACAAATCACAGCTGGATCGTGTCCAGGGCCCAGTGACCAGTGTGACCTACATAAATGACATCCTGCGACCAGTAGCCATCCGTACTTCATTGAACAACTTGGACCATTTGAACAGGGTCACGTCGTGGTTCTGCGGGAAGCTAGATGGATGTATCGACGGACTGCTGCACATGTGGGACACAATGGACGACGCGATTGGGACGCGACACGCGCCTGCGCCAGGTCGCGCGGCGTTGTGGTTGGGGCACAGTTTCTCGCGCCGTGCGTCGCGCGTGCCCCGCTACCACCGTGGGAAATTTGAGGCGGGGAGCGGAAAAGTAGCACGGCCATATGCTCACATCGTAACGGCGCATATGAGAAGCTGTAGTATTGCCCTTACGATAAATTTTGCCTTACTGTGTACTAAATTTTATTGCCTCTGGGTAGTGTTTCGTTTTTCGCCATTTAAGCGCTGCAGCTTTCTTCGTCAATACATTATACTTTTCTGCTATTTATATCTGCATAGTTTTGTTTTGTTTTTCTTCTGTCAAGAAAAATGCATACTTCAGTAACTGGTGAGCCATTGGCCGCTGGAAATGTGTTATATGCCTCCGCGATGTTTTCAGATCGCAAGAAGGGACAGAGGGTAGTGAATAAGGAAGCAAGGAATATTATAAAATCATATGATTAAGAAGCAAGGCAGGAAAGTAAAACGAGGTTATCTTCTCACTGCCTAGTATGCTGGCGTTTCTGTACGAGCTGTTACAAAAATTTAGAAAGGGATAATCTCCACAGGTATGATCCCTTTGTGCTCCTGGTAAAAAGCGTCCAAGATCTGAAGAATAGAAGTCTCACTGTGATTAATTGGCTATGGATGTTATAATGGTTCAAATGGCTCTGAGCACTATGGGACTTAACATCTGAGGTCATCAGTCCCCTAGACTTAGAACTACTTAAACCTAACTAACCTAAGGACATCACACACATCCATGCCCGAGGCAGGATTTGAACTTGCGACCGTCGCGGTCGCGCGGTTCCAGACTGAAGCGCCTAGAACCGCTCGGCCGCACTGGCCCGCTGTAATAATGTAATACGACACACTGAACTACGTGCATGTGAACATCACATTTCCACTGCAAGCTAGAAACAGTCGAAAAGCAGTCACAAACAACAATGTTTTAATTGGTTCTCCGTCATGAGCAAAAGCATTTCAATTGTTGCATGCACATTATCAGCATTAATAAATTAATTATACAGCACGCTACACAAATGAAGAAAATGGTCGCTATTATTACGAAAGTAGGAATATTCTAAAAGAGTGTCATGATTAGATATATTTAATTTGTTGAAATGTACTGCTGACAAAGGTAGATCTACGTTCATGACAATGTTTTTCGAACTCCAGCTCACAAGGCACACATGGCTAGCTTGTGCATTCCTGTCACGCGCATTATCCTCCTCTGCTGACAATACACTGACCATTGTGTTGTGCGACAGATCAATTGTTTATTTTTCTCAATAACAACTATTTTATTTGCGATCACAAATTGTCAGTTTGGCAAGCCGTAGGTGAGTAACCAGTATCTGGCATGTGCCTATCATTCCGCCTGAAGGAACGCTCGTCATTATTTTAATACTGCTCAGATCAATAGAAGGAATAAAATCCTTTGCCGAGTTTCCATTCCAGCTGCTCAATGTTAGAAATACGATGCGTTACGAGAATTCCACCAAAATTCCAACAGAATTGTCAATCTACTTTTGTGTGAGTTGTTAACCTTTTCTCATTGGAAGAAGCATCACCGTTTGTGAGTAAGGACCACATTTCTCTTGGTGACTGGTTTAATTGTACTTCCTTTGTCCCAGTGTAATTTGCCAAACTCATCTCACAGCAGCTATGGCGGCAGAATTCCGAAACGGAGTGCCTCATTAAACAAGCAATTGGCAATCACAGAGCTCAATAGCTTACGAAAAACCTCATAGTGTCGGTTTTCAGTAACATAAAAGAAGAAATTTAATGTTTATTTTCATACTAGGAAGCTCTTGTTTCGCTAACTGTCGATAACTCTTAAAAAATTACATTCACTGGAGCGAAATAAATAAAAAGGGAAGTGTATGTACTGATATTTCGCCATAGATAAGAAAGTTCCGTGTGTTTAAGAACTGGCAGAACACTCTCCTTCTTGTGTGCTATCATTCGCCAAACTTTCGTTTCGATGTCTCGAGCGGTTAAGAGATCGGAAGTGAGCGCGCTACATAGGATCCATTTTTTTGAGATCGGAGGCAGATAGAGACCTCCTCCCAAGTCTAAACAAAAATTCAACATATTAGCTAAATTTCATACGCAGAAACATATGGTGTAATACGCACCAAACGCAAAATCACAGCGACCCCTAATTTTCGTTGCAAACTTTTTGAGTTTTGCGTAGTGTCTTACTAAAATGTGTACATCACAATAACAATGGTCATTAGCGAGATGATGGGCACTTCGCCTCGAAGCTGACATGTAAATGCTACAAGTAAGGCAAAAATCAAATATTTTCAGTGAATAGTTTCTGTAAAATCGTTTGAGAAAGATAACAGGTTGCTTCGGTTCTGTCAGCGCAGAGCGTCGCCAGTCGGCGCGTGCGAAGTATGGTCCGCAACGTGCGTGTCGCGCTGTAGTGTCGTGTCACGTCACACGTGCTATACGCGTCTCAATTTGCGCCCAGCCTTGGTGTGTAGCCGCTTCCAGCGGTATACTGTGGAACATTCCCACACCTATAGACCTGGTTCTGGAAGTCCACGTAGTATAGACGTACGTACGTCAAGATCGATGCATTGTGCAAGCAGTGGTGGCTGACTGAACACCACCCAGGGTTGCACCTATTGCGTCGTCAGGAACCATTGGGAACCATCTGACTGCAGCAGGATTATGAGCACATGTGCCTCTGCTCAGGCTACCATTGACACCATGACACCGCAAAGCACAGCTACTATGCTGTCGTGAAAGAGTTAACTGGAGAGTGGAATGACGCTCTGTTGTCTTCAGTGATGAGAGTAGGTTCTGTCTGTCTGCGAGTGATGGACGCACACGTGTACGGCGTAGTCCTAGTGGGCTGCCTGTTCCATAGTGTATCCACCCACGACACACAAGTTCCATCCCAGGCTTCATGGTGGGATGGCCATCAGTTATAACTCTCGGCCACACTTGTGGGTAAAAGGACTAGTTCCTGCTAGATTACAGATTTTTACCCCTATGCTACAACCATTTCTTCCACAAGAAGGTGATGTACTTTTTCAGCAGGATAATACACGACAATATGCGGCTGCTGCGACGCAACGTGATCTACAACAATTGCCCTTGCCAGTAAGATCACCAGATCTCTCGCCAGTTGAACACGTAGAAGCGCGTTCTTACTCGTTCTCCAGGGTCGGCAAGAACCATTGCGGAATTGCAACAAAAGGTACAAGATGATTGGAACGTTCTATCACAGGATGCCATTCGTCACGTTTAAGATCGCTTGCATGCGAGAATAAGCACCTGCAATGCTGCCAAAGGAGGGTGTACTATATATGGATGCAACTGTTTAGACACCCTTTACTGTAACATAGGTGTTTCATTTGCTCTGAATTTATCATATACTCCTACAATGAAGAAATACCTGTCACCTCACTAGTCAATAAAATGACCTTGTCCTTGAGGGTGTTACTTTTTTTCTGGCAATGTATATATATGAATGCTCATGTCTAGCGCTTCATTCAATAGACAAGAAATTGGTCACCACGGGAGACATCATGCTAATTCCATGTAACACGGCATGTATGATTTAAATAACGAAAAACTGCACTAGTTAATTCTTGTTTTCATGCTTAGCACAACGCGGTTCGAGAACTTATTCTCGTTTTCGAGTGTATTTGTTCACATGAATATTTTTTATGTTTTCATGTGCGGTTTTCTGCCTCTCTTGCATTGTAGATGACTTTTTGGCTGCAGTCGGAAAATCGCACAAAATTAATCTCGGAGTATTTTAATGTTCTGATGTTAGAAATGGGAATTTTTTTTGTGTGCTTACAGGTTTTGTGCCTCCTCCATTACACAGAATGTCACATACAAGCAAATTATCACTTACACTATTTGTTTTAGTACTCAAAAGATGCTGCAAAGATATTACGACATTATGGCTTCACAAATAATTCGTACGCAGTCAGAGGTGTTACAGTGCTCTTGGATAGCATTATACATACAAAATTACCAATTATAAAATGTAATTTTACCACTGATGACTAAGGAAATGTACATATCTATGAAAATTACCACCGTTATAATGTGCATGATAAATATTTGAAACAATTAACTGATTCACTCTGTAGTTTGTCATCGACAATTTTTCTCCTTGCTTTTTGTGGTGTACAAAACGTTCAAGCTCCTTTAATAAATCCATTTTATGTGATTTTTTGAAGTGATGATCTTAATACTTCCATCTATGCTTTCAAATAGGTGTCCAGTGTCTTTTGTGTATGTTATTGCTGTTTTTGTAAGCTCTGTTATTTGCGTACCAGCTGATGTATTCAGTGTACCTAATTTGAAAATTCTTGCTATTTTGCTTTGTGTAGTAGCTTGAGCAAGTTTTACATGTTATTTTGTATATTCATGAGTCTGAGAATTTATCTTTTTTATTGTTTAAGGTGTGGACTTATTTCTGTTGTAGTTTCTTGTTTATGGAGGAGGCTACTTTCACATTAAGTAACTTAAGTAAGTTTGCTATTTTTTGACAGATGTTACCTACGTAAGGTATGCTGATCATACACTCGATTGTATTACTGGTTCCTTCTGAAGAACTATGAATTTCTTTCTTTTTTGTAATTTGTTACAACATATTGTCTGTCATTGGGCTAGGGAAGTCATGGGTCACTGCAATTTGCTTAATGATGTCTAAACCTTTCTTTCTGTCCTCTTTGTTCATTGAGATTTTGTTTGTGCTGTGTACCATCGTTTTGTATACAACTTTCTTGAATACGTGAGTGACGTGATGTGGCAGGGACTGTGCTGCTGAGAGATGTCTTTTTTCTGTATATCTTGAAATTGTGCCTGTTGTTTTTGTTTTCCATGCACAGATCTAGAAAATTAATGTTATTATTTTTTTGGTATCCTGCTGTGAATATTATTTTCTTGTGTACATTATCAAACAAGTTTGTGATGTTACTGGTACCCCTTGTGTCACTTCTGAGTAAAATTAAGTTATTGTCCAGGTATTTTTTGAGTATATTACGTTTTTATGCACGGTTCCTGGCTACAAAATATTTTCAGTTCTAGGTGGTTTATGAAAAGTCTGCTGCTGTACCAGACTCAGGAACATACAAAATTGCATGTAAAACCTGTTCAAGCTACTACATAGGACAAACTCGAAGCAATTTTCAAATTATATACATTGAACACATTAACTGTTACACTCATAACCAATTTACCAAGAACAGCAATAACAATACATATAAAAAAACACTGGACACCCATTTCAAAACAATGAAGAAGATCTTAAGGCCACCACTTCCAGAAATCACATACAATAAAATTAACGGAGGAGCTTGAACACTCTGTACACCACAAAAAGCAAGCTCTTTGTGAAACCATAGTGTCACAGTATCTTTGTAGCACGTCTTGATCACTAAAGCAAACAGGATAAGTAATGATGTGCCTGTGTGTGACGTTCTGGGTAATGGGTGAGGCGCAATAACTAAAACAGTCAAAACAATAATACCGTTTCTAACTCTAGCATACAAAAACACTCCAAAATACGTTTTGTCCGGTTTTCTAATTGCTATATTACTAATTGCAGTATAAAGTCAAAAAAGTCAACTCCAATGCGGAAAATCATAAATGCAAACATCATCAAAAATATTCATTTAAACAAATGGACATGAAAATGAGATTAAATTCTCGAAAGGCGTTGTGTTGAGCATAAAACATAAGTAACTAGCGCAGTTTTTCGTTATTAAAATCATGAACAAAATTAAAAGCCTTAATAATGGTATCAATTCGACGAGGAAAAGAGGTCACAAGTTATTTCAGGTGAAGCCACAAATTGGTGATAACATCCTATAGGAACTGCTAAATCGCAGGAATTTTGATTGCTATATTTCACCCGAGGTTTCAGATGGTGCCATTTTCTATGGGATTAATATCAGGTGATTTATCCGTCCTTCCAGTTTCATAAAACATAGAATTTTTGCGTTCAGCTTGGTGAACATGGCTGTAGTTATCTTGGGAGAAGGGAGTGTCTACAGCATACTCATCAAGAAAATGAAGAAGTTTGGCAACATCTGTCACCCAGAATTTTGAAACAAACATCTTGATTCATGATCACGGTAGTCTGAATGAGTGGATCCAATTTATGGTGCGAAATATTTCCCCAAAACAACACAGACTCACCTTCGGCATGATCTACGTACTCCACAAATCGCAATTCGTCGGACCCAACTGCACGCCTCCAGTGTGAGCTGTTACCCAGTTTTTGTCTTGTTTGCTGTGAGCAATGGCCTTTCACGAAATGTTCGAGTCGAAATGCCCACTACACGAAGTTTCTTTAGCCATGTCCGCTCGAGAACTGTGTGATATTACTGCGGAAAAATATTATGATTAGTTGGAATACTTAATTTTATCATCAACCTCCTCTGAGTTACCACAGATTACGTGTTAATGGTCCCATTTGTTCTGGGAATGCATTACATGCGATATGCCTAGTTGCTTTTACCGCTCTGAGGGAAATGCAAAGAGTTCTGTTAATTTGGACCAACATACATTTTCTAAAAGTGACCCCTGCAACGGTAGAAGCACTTAGGTCGTACATCCGCTGTCTTGCAGTTGTAATGAACTGTTGGCGAGCAACTGATGTTACGTAAATAACTGGTTCGTTCACTGTTTAGTGAGGCCGCTAGTACTTATGTAACCCCAACACGAGAAACTGCAAGTTACAAACTTTATCCACTGTCTTTTGAACAGATCATACGTTACTGATATATTTACAAACTTCATCTTGTGACACCAGTCACATGATTGCATATTACGGTTTATTAAAATGTTCTAGTTCATTATTCTTGCACAAAATTAGAATTTGAGCGATCGCCGCGAGACAACATATCTGTCCACCATGACTGCCCCTTTCCGATCTGATTGAAGCTTTAAAGAATTTGCATAAAACTGAAACACAATTGACCGCGTCAGACACAAGTCTGTCTCCCACAACTACTCCTTCTAACGTGGTTGGCACTTTACTGAATTTACCTAAAAACTGTAATATAACTGTCTCGCCAGACGACACGTATTTATTCCATGGCTACCCCATCCCGATTTGATCGATCTGATTAGGCAGCACCGATACCTTGCTTCGGAGCTCGGTCTTGTCGGAGCTACGAAGACACCCGAAGAGCTTCTTCTGCCTTTTCGTTTCGCTTTTGTTTTTAGTTTTGGATATAATTCTGACTTTCGAAATAAGCAGGTGATAGCTTGCCATTTAGAGATACCTATTCCAGAATGTTAAACAAGTTTAATGCATCGTTATTAAAATGTTAATGAAATAAATTTAGCATTTTGGCGCACAGCCACGGAACGTATCAGCCAATCTCGTTGACAGACTACAATTTTGGTTGTCTTTCCCACGCGAAAGTTACTACCTGCCACTGGTGCTTCGCACCGCTGATAACATCATATGCATAATGCTGCAACCTCCACTGCTCTGGGGAAAGAATCTCGGAGCTAGATATGATGATTGCTAAGGCCAGAAGTTCCACTACATGGACGTGAATTGGCTGAAGCAGCAAATCCTGTTGGGTTTGAAGCTGCCATATACAAAGGGATGACTCTCGTCTCAGTTCCCTGTCAGTCAGAATCTTATTAGGACCAGTTCTCACACCGTATTACAAGGCTACGAGCGGTAAACCATTTGTTGCAGACTCTTTAGACAGTCCGCTTGATACACCAACAAATCGGGCAACTTCAATCACGGTACGTTCATGGGCACGTCCAAGCAAGACACGGCAGATCCTTTCCGCCATTCTGTCACATCTCAACCTCGACCCATGTTATTGCGCAGATTCCTTGGTGATAACATCCCAACCATGACATACGTCAGCAGTGGAGGTTCATATGACCGCCGAAATTAACGGGAGAGCGAGACGGAAATTCGTTGTGGGTCATAGCCCAGTCATATCCGAAAAAACAACCGTGGCCCGCAGGCCCACCTTCTCCATTTGATTGATGGATCATCCTCAACAAATTAATGCTGTCACACAGTGATTATGTTCGTAATGTATATAATAAAAAGTCCGTCTTTTGCAACTGAAAGTTTCTAATTAAACATGTTTCACCTATTCACCTATTCATACCAAGCATCATCAGTGGTCCGTAATATAAAGAAAACCGTATACTTCTACATATTTTGTTTGTATATATGTAGTGGTAATTGGCACCATATTTAGATTATTTAATCACAGTGCCTACCAAAACACGTAAAGCATTCAGAAGAAATGTTCGGATGTCAAAGCAGCTTCACACACATGTACACACCACTGTGGTTCTGTGTGATAGGTAGAACGGCCACCATGGTGCGTTAGTGTTCTTCGCGTTAGTGTCTTTACAAGACCTGGTATGATATAGAAGGGCCATGAACAGCATCACATGTCGAGTTACATTGTGAAGAGCTCGGAGATGCCACATACTTTTGTGGGACGGCGTTATCAGCACCACACGGAGTCTGAAAGAGAACCTCATCGTGCGTCTCCAATTGGCCAGCTAGTCGAATCGTGTAGTATCCTGATTTGTGGAGTATTTCGATGTGACAGTGACCCGATGTTGAACCGCATGTTAATGTGAGTTGTACTGCATGTTAACGTGCGGGATACTCGTCGTCAAGGGTTGCGGTCAACCAAGCCTGTCGACAGTTATGAAAAACTGCCGTATTGTACACTAATCCATAGTAACCTCTTAACGTATGCACCTGCCGTACGAGAATAAGTAATGGAATCCGTGCAATATTCTGTATCATTCCACACCACTGGAGCCTAGCAGCAGCCGGGCTATGGAATTACCATCCCGTCCGTAGACGGCCATTAACACCACAACACAAACAGTTGTGTTTGGCATGGTCCGGTGACCCCAGCAAGAGGGTTTGCTGATGAATGGCATCACAATGAGTTCACCAGTGATTCAGGGTTCTGCACTATCCCGGATGACCATCATCGACTTGTGTGGAGGCGACCTTGGATGAGGTCCCATTCTCCCAAATGTTTTGGAGAGACATTGCAGTGTTACTCCTAGTGGCACGATGTTGAAAGCCATAGGGTATGATTCACATCACGGCTGGTAGTGACTGAGGGAACTGTGGCGGCAGAGGGACACGTCACGAACATCCTGCATCCTCATTTGTTGCGTCTCACGCAACAGTACGATGGTGACATTTTTCAGCAGGATAATGTTCGTTCACACAAGGGACTGTCTGCTTCGTATTGAGGTCTCCAGCAAGGTCCCTACTCTTTTCCACACAGAACTCGTATTGAACCAGCTCAGACGCCCATTTCAGTGCCAGTAGCCAAGATATTAAGGACCAGTTACAACAGGTATTGACAAGCTTGCCTCAGGAGGGAATGTAACGACTCACCTTGCCTTATTGAATCAGCGCATACATGTATCCAAGCTAGAACGGTGCAACGCCGTATTGATATGTGGGCTCATAATGCAAAGTGCTTTGTAACTATAACTCAAGTTTTTAATCACCAAACATAACATATCCTCTCAATTCATTAAATTCCATCTCGTATCTGACTACCTCATTTGCAACTGTACAGTTGTGATTCATCGCCTACTTTCATTTTTCTATTCTTTTCATGAAAGTGAGTGATAAATCAAAACGAAATATTTGTAAATAGTTAAATAATTGAAACACACTCTCAAGAATCACTATAGATCTCTTAAGAAATTATATGTAATTAAATAACTTTCTTTGTGTTATAGACCATCGATGACGACTAACATGAATGGGCGAAACATGTTTGGTTAGAAAGAAAATAAACATTCAAATGCAAAAGTTAGACTTTTTCTTAAGTAGGTGATAACACAACTGGAGAAGTAACTGAAGAAAAATGGCTGCAACGTTACGAATATATTCTCTCTATAGACAACTAGTAATCCGGAATTGCTCCTCCTACTTTTCTCGTGCTGCTCCTCCTACTTTTCTCGTGCCTGCCACATTCTCTTAATGAGCATAACACTCTAATACAAAAAAAAAAAAAAAACTTCGCTCCACGAATGAATTATCCTAATGGAAGGAAACCGGTAGATGTGATGACAAATAAATGATTACAAATTCAGAAAAATTGGGTGATTTGGATGTGATGTGCATATACAGACAAATAAATGATTACAAATTTAGATAAATTGGGTGATTTATTTAAGAGAAGGAGCTTCACAGATAGAGCAAGCCAATAACGTGTTGGTCCACGTCTGATCCTTACGCAAGCAGTAATTCAGCTTGGTATTGATTGATAGAATTGTTGGATGCCCTCCTGAGTGATAGGAGGGCGACAGTCGGACTGGTACCCCATTGCTGTCTAAGGTGTCTCCAGACACGTCTTCGGCAATGTTGAATCTCGCTGCGAATTGAGCCCCAATGACCATCGAACACGTGTCTGAAGACGCCTCAGACAGTGGTGCGATTCCAACCAGACTGTCACTCGCCCAACCAGCCGACATCCAGGAGTGATGGTGTAGGCTGCCATTCCTTTTCATAGCAGAAGTCTTACAACAAAGCGGTACGTCGACGATGTTCCACGCCCCATTTTGTTCCCATTTATGGCAACCGTCCTGGGCTTAAATTGCAGCAAGATAATGTCCGCCCGCACATGGCGGGAGTTTCTACTTCTTGTCGTGTTTGCCAGTCCCTACATCGGTTAGCAGGGTTGCTGGATCTCTGCCCAATTGGCAACGTTTGGAACGTTATGGACAGGGCCCTCCAATCATCTCAGCATTTTGACGATTTAACAGACATAGTTTTGCACTATATCCCTCAGGAGGACATCCACCATCTCTGTCAATCGATGCCAAGACGAATTACTGTTTGCATAAGGGCCTGATGTGGACCAAAGCATTGTTGACTTGCTGAATTTGTGATACTCTTTGTCTTCAATAAATCATCCAATTTTTCTGACATTGTAATCATTTGTTTGTCTGTACATGCACATCACATCTACCGATTTCTGTCCCTTAAGGATAATCCCTTCGTGGTACGTCTTCTTTTTGGTTCATAATATATTTCCACTGGCCGGTATACAGTTGGTTCCTACCGCAGGGTTAACCCACGACGTCTGTGGCGCTTATCTCTGACCGTGACCGCCAACTGGAAACTGTCAACACTTGCGTGTGACGCAACTGCCCTACTGCATGTGCCTCCAGCGGCTTCAGAGCAGTGACGAGAGCTGCCTGCTGCACTCTTATCGAACAAAGCCGCCTTTCAGCCGTTTTGCGGTAATACGTCGAATATAATCTCCCCGGATGAATATTTCCTGCCAGATGTTTCTGCACACCAAGTCGCCTTCTGCGAGTGCTATGACTGGTGACAAAGGAATCGGCCAATTGATTACAAAATGTCGCCATCTCCGGTGATTAAATAGCACTTGAGCATTAACATACTCAGAACTCAAACATAATTAGGTATCTGGAACAGAACAAACTCGTCGATGCCTGCCGAATGGATTCCTACAACATCGACCATGTTGAACCTAAATAGCGCTTTTCATACGCGAAATCCTGGAAGTCATGGATCAAAGCTATCAATCAGATATACCACTTCTTGAATCCCGAAAATCATTTGACTCGTTCCTACACGTTCGTCTATTAACAAAAGCACTATTATATGGGGTATAAAAAAAAATTGTGACTGGGCTGAGAATTCATTGGTAGGATGGACGCAGCATGCATCCTCGATGGATAGCCAAAACTGAAGTGGAAGTAATTTCAGATGACCACATTAAAATATGTTGAGATCCTTTTTGTTCATGTAATATACTAACGATGTGGCAGACAATATCAACATAAACCTCAGCTATTTTTTGCAGACGATGTAGTTATCTGTAATTAGTTTATATATGGGGTGATTCCGTCATGATGTTACAAACTTTAAAGGAAAATGTCCAGTAGGCATGTTCTGTAAAGTACATACCGTAAGAGACAGGAGCACTCGCCCATCTCTTCTACTGAATGAGTGCTCATAGCTTTTGAGATAAGCATCTTACAGCGCATGTCGTTTCTGAACCAGAGTCCCTTACCTCAAATTGATACACTTACTCTTCTCCATCGTCTCTGAAAGTTTGTAATAACATCACAGTATTACCCCGTATACAGGGTGACTCAGGTGCTCTTATCGCTGGGTTTTATGCAGTCTGCAACCCCTTCAAATATCACATGGAAGATTTTCATATTCTCTCGCTCGCTGCATGCAAACTATTAGTCCTACAGAAAAAATGAACTGGACCTTTTTGTAGAAAATTTATTGTAGTTAAGGTACGTATTTCTTGAATAATTCGAAAACTATGGCCTCTAGCAAAAGCACATCCCAGTACAAAATTTAACTACATTAAATTTCCTACAGAAAGGTCCTGTTCATTTTTTCTATGAGGTTAATAGTTTGCTTGTAGCGAGCGAGAGAATATGAAAAATCTTGTGTGTGGTATTTGAAGGCTTTCCGGGCTGCATAAAACCCAGCGGTAGGGGCAGCTGAATCATCCTGTGTAAGTGTGACAGTTTTGTCAAAAACTACCCATCGCCAGCCACTGGTTTTTATATTGATGCTACCCTTGATTTCCCCCTTGTGCAGTATAACATTTGTATATTTAGAGATAGCTTTTGATAATGTTGACAGGCATACATTCTTTGAAATTCAAAAGATAGTAGAGCTAAGATACAGGGAGCAAACGGTCTTTCACAACTTGTCCAGAAACCAGACTGCAGTTACAAGAGTAGAAGGATATGGGAGAGAAACAATGTTGTGGAGAATGATGCAGAGTTGTAGCCCATGTTCAATTTGTACATTGAGTAAGCTGTAGAAAAAACCGAGGAGAAATTTTGAAAGGACATTCAGTACCAGGGGAAGCAATAAAAACTTTATTTGCCGAAGATACAGTAATTATGTTGCAGACGGAAAAAAGGTTTGGAACAGCAATTGAATGGATAATGTCTTGAAAAGAGATTATAACGTGAACAACAAGAAACGAAAAACAAGGGTACTCTAATGCAGTGGAATCAAATCAGGTGATGCTGAGGGTATTAGCTTAGGGAATAAGACACTAAAAGTAGTACATGACTTTTGCTAACTGGGCAACAAATTAACATTTTAAATGAACACATCGCCATTTGACTGTATTGTTGTTTATTTAAGGCCAGACCAGGTTTAGGGCTTCTATGTCATTTTCCAGTGATTGAGTTTTCATTAACACATATTTTTTTTTTTTTTTTAAAAAAAAAAAAAAATCTTTATTTCATCAATATCATGTTACAATATAACCTACTACCTAATACATTAGTAGGTCCTAAGTTATTACTAATTTGTATCTGCAGCTACTTAATATATTAACACTACAGGTTTTTCTTCCTACATTCCATCACCACTATGGGGTTAATCTATCATACTTTATGTTAGTTGTTGTTGTTATGACTACACTACCTGCAGCGTTACATGCGTGCCAGAATAGATACAAACCTACTTGTTTGGCCATTCCCACTGAGCTAATCCCAGTGGGAGTGCCCCTGGCACTGGGCGGGCCATTGATGGTTTCGCTGCAGTTCTATACTATTTCTAATATCCTAGATTGATCTTATAACTAATCTTATATCTAGTGTCATAGTCGGTGCGTGTCAAGTCCGTGGTGATGTACTACCCCCCAACCTATTCCAAAAACCTGGCGGATTCCAGCCGTGAGGCAGCTGGCCAAGTCCACGTTCCGGCGGAACAGGGGGGCGTACCTGACAAGTCCGGTTTAATTCATTTATCGATTGTTATCGAGATATTCTGTGAGGACTTTGCTCGATATTTTGTTTGTTAGGTGGTTCAGGATATTGAATGTGGTTTCGTGCCTGAGCAAGTGGTACGTGTCGTTGTTAGGCAATTGTACCCTAAATTGTTGTGCAACATCGTCGAAGAGGGGACACTCGTACACCACATGGTCTGGAGTGCCTAGCTCTGCTCCACAGTCGCACGCTGGTGTTGCCCTTTTCCCAAACCGACAAAGATATGTCGGATAGGGTCCGTGCCCGGTAAGGAAGTGCAGCAATCCCCTAGTTGGTTTGATATAAGCGAGTTCTAGCCTTTCCTTTATGTTCGGAAGCAGTTCATGTGTTCTGCGGCCAGTTTCGTCGCTGTCCCAGAGATTTTGCCATAATTCCATGCCCCTTCTTTTGATACTTGGTTTGTCCCCTATATATATCCCCATGATTTCCTCAATCTTTTCCCTTCGATTTTTCTTTATCCAGTACCAGGTGGCCTGTTCTCTTATTTTTATGTCCAGTGGACATAACCCCATTAGTACTAAGAGTGCCCCTCCTGGGGTTGTTCTGTATGCGCCCACTGAGCGTAGGAGCATATTTCGCTGCACTCTCCTTATGGCCACGGCAGGCATGACCCTCGTGAGCCTGTGTGCCCAGACCGCTGACCCGTAGCCTACTATGGATGTAAGAATGCTATTGTGGTATAATTTTATGAGGTCAGGTGGGAGGTGGAATCTTTTGTGTCCTATACCTATTAGGTTGTTTAGTATTGTGAGTGATCTCTGTGTTGCTGTGTCTATATGTGATGTATAGTTCCACCTCTCGTCGACGATGACACCAAGATACCGGGCTTCGCGGCGCCTGATAACTGGTAGACCATTTATTCTAACGGTAGGATTTCTAGTGAGTTGGCCTTTGAGCAGCAGGTAAGTTGATTTATTGGGTGCGATAGTCATTTTGGTTTTGTGACACCATGTGGTTAGTATTGTAATGGCTCTTTCTATTTTTGGTTCCAGATCTTCGCGGCTGCGGCCGCCGACCAGCAGGAGGAGGTCATCAGCGTAGGCTATGACCTCTAGCACATCTTCACTGCTCTTTAGTTCTTCCAAGAGTGGCTCCATGTTTAGATCCCAAAAGAGTGGCCCCAGGACCGATCCCTGAGGACACCCCTTGGTAATTTTCTTGCTGACTTTGCCGCTAGGGGCCGATAGCCAGACCTCCCTGTCTTCACAATAGCTCCTCAGACAACCATATAGCGGCCCTGGGCATTCTTTCTCCCGCAAGCAGGAGAAGAGCGAAGGCCACCACAGGTTGTCGAAGGCGCCACTGATGTCCACCATGATGCCGACTACATACTTGTGCGGGGCAGAGCCACAGACATCCGCGGCCAGGGCGATTGCGTCAGACGCCGACCGCCCCGCCCGAAAACCGAACTGCCTGTCACTCATCCCGCACAAGACTCGGTGTGCAGCCAACCTGTCTGCCAGCAGCCTCTCAAAGAGCTTGCCCAACAAGTCCAGCAGACATATGGGTCTGTACGACTTGGCTTCTTTGGGGTCTTTGTCCGGGCCTTTCTTAATTATCACTACGTTAGCCTTCTTCCATATCGAGGGGAAGGTCCGAAGCCGTAAACACTCGTTGTACAGCTGAGTGAGAGGTGCCACCAGCTGGGGGGCGAGGTACTGTATCACCTCCGCGGTTATACCGTCTGGACCAGGAGCTTTGCCTCTTTTGAGCGCTTTTATTTGGGAGTTTACCTCTTCTTCAGAGAAGGGGTAGACGACACGATTGTTTTCGTAGACCCGTTGGTTCTCTCTTCTTATTCTAAGTTGTTCTTCTGTATCATCTTCCTCTCTATCGTCAGGTAGTAGGGCACGGAGTAGGACCCTCGCAGTTTCCTGCCAGGTCTCCGTCATCCGGTCCCCACTCCTGACGGTAGATAACACCATAGGTGATTTAATTTTTTCCCTTACAATTTTATAGGGTAGTCCCCAAGGGTCTGTAGCCAATTGGCTTTGCACATATTTCTCCCAGCTCCTCATCCTTACAGCCTTGAGTTCTTGTTGAAACTGTTCTTTGGCTTCTCGGTATATTTGTAGCCATCGCTGCTTTTCTTGCCAGACGGCACACCGCTGGTAATACCTCCTCGCCCTCCGTACTGCTTGGCGCATTTGCCCCAGTTCGGCTGACCATGGTGAAGGGGAGGCCGCGATGGCCCTCCTCCTGGTTGGTACAGCTGCCTTGACTGCCTTAGTTATTGCACTAGTGAGATCTCGGGCGTATTCTTCTATGTCGACATCACCCTCCAGCAATGCAGGGATGTCACACTCCCTAGCCAGCCGGTCCCAATCGGTTTTGTTGTAGTTAAGTTGTGTTTCCCACCCTATGTCCCAGTGGCACTCGCTGTCTCCAATGATGAATGTTATGAGGTTATGGTCACTTGTGGTAATCCGGTCCCAAACTGTCCAATTAGATATTTTTGTTGCGAGGTTTGGCGTTACTAGAGTAACGTCAATGTTTGTACCGTGTCCACCCCCCCCAGTGTAGGTGGGAGGGTTTCCCTGTTTGTTAGCGACCATGAGTTGTAGTGACATGATGGTGTCGACAGCTTGTTCTCCTCGATCGTCTTGAGTACCACTGAACCACAGGGGGGATTTAGCATTGATGTCCGCAGTCACAAGGATTTTGTGTCCCCGCAACGCCGTGGCTATTTGCACGAGCTTGTCCAAGAATTCCTCTATTGGTCTTCCGTACTGGAAGTACATATTGACCAGGTATAGTATTCCTGTTGGTGAGTGGAGCTCCACGACGTTGCAGTGGTCATCCAAGAATTGCGCTAACACAGTGGCTCTCAATGCTTTGTTTGTAATTATGACTGCGGCTCTTGGTTCTCCTGGATTATATATTTGTTGCCAGGTGGCTGCGGTGAACGGGATCCGTCCAGCCTGGGAGTATGGCTCCTGTATGCAGACTACATCTAGACTCTTCTCCTCCACCACTTTCCGGAGTTCCTGCAAGACCAGTTTACTATTATGTGCGTTTATCTGTCCCACTCTTAACTGGCTCACGTGGGAAGTGTGTATGTATATGAGACTCTGGCCAGTTTCCGCGCCAGTCGTGAGCAATTCTTCCGTTGGTTATGACAGATTGATTATATAATTCATTGAGGTCAAACTTTTCGTTGCGCCTTTCAAACACTTTCTGAACCAGGTCTCGCAGGGCTCCAAAATCTGTGGGGAGATTCATTGTCTTGAGCTGTATTCTGTCTACAGCC
Organism: Schistocerca serialis cubense; assembly: GCF_023864345.2. Lineage (NCBI taxonomy): Eukaryota > Metazoa > Arthropoda > Insecta > Orthoptera > Acrididae > Schistocerca > Schistocerca serialis. The sequence goes on along the minus strand of NC_064639.1, from coordinate 256,054,726 downwards.
TCCATCACTGGGAAGGTAATGTCTCTGCCGTATTCATGGCCGACACGCACCACATGCCTCAGGGCTGTTGTGAGGGTGGCCGGCTCTTCAAGTCTAGACAGCTGTAAAGCATGCTCCAGATTGGGATAAATCCTGACAGGATCTATTCCTGGTCCTCGTATTATGGACCGGCGGCGCACACAGCCATACAAATAACCCACCCACCTCCCCAGGGGTCGGGACCCCTGCAACCCCTGTACCTATATTTGTGGGTACACTGGTGCTGCTTATTTTGTTAACTTGTACTTGATCTTCATGACTTTTAGTATTAGGATCGTCTGTCTCTAACAATCTCCCTACCACAGGATGCCCGAGTGGTCGTACTTGATCTTTTTGCGACCTTTGTCCCCGTTTCGGAGGGGAGGGCGCTTCTTTCTGATCACAAGGATCTGTCTGAATACCGACATCTTTCATTGTGACTGCCAGGTGTTGTGGCCTCGTGATTTTCTGTATAAATTCTTTGAATTTATTGGCCCTTAAAGCATCCCTCAACCTCTTGCTGGGAGACTTTCTTTTGGGATTCCTGTTCCCATTGGGGGACTCAGCCATAATCGATTCTGGCTATGAGTCTCTGCTCGAGCATTCTGTAGGTAGGGCAATTTCTACCGGTAGTGTTGCATGACTTTTTGCCTCTTTTAGTACAAGGTATGCAGATTCCAGTTTTGCTGCAATTTTTCCTAGAATGATCTTCTGACCCGCACTTGGAGCAAGCCGGCCTCCTCTCACAATGCTTATGTATGTGATCTAAGTCGCCACAGTTGTGGCATCTCGGAACCACTAGGTAATCTCGCACGTTAATTGCGTGAAAACCTATATATACTCTCCCCATAGTGGTGATTCTTCGCCACATCTTTCCTGAGACCTCGGCAACGTGATGTACGACATCACGCTCCCGGGGCCCTGTTTTAAATCTCAATTTAAAGTCATTTCTGAAACTTTCCCATTCCAAATCATCAAAGTTTTGATTATAAAGCGTCTCGTAGATGTCTGACTCTGTTAATGCTACAGGTACGTCATAAAGGATCACCAGCGGGTTGCGCTTCTTTGGTGGCTCACATTTAACTGCCATGTTCAGTTTAGCATGCTTTAAGATCTTATCCCTGTCTTCCTCAGTTGCCACATCAACTACAACCACATTCTTTGTTGCTTTGACTTTATTGATTTTAATTTTATCTTTTGCAGGATCAATTGTGGTAGTGAAAATTTCTTGTACCTTTTTAATTGTTTGCCCGGGCAGGGGTCTTAAAAAGACCGCCGTATCCGGCCTTTTAGTAACCTTGGCAATTGTCTCTTTCGTGGTTTGGGGTTTTGTGACTGCTTGTGCAGCCACTGCAGCCCAGGTTTTAGTTGGCTGCTGCCTGAGTCTATTATTTTCTTTTTCGAGTTCTTCGAGTCGCCCCTCAAGCTTAGCACTAGCAATGGCCCAAGCGGCGAGCTCATTTTTGATTGCCAGGACTGCAGCCTGGCTTATTTTACCATTTTTCACACTCGAGTCAAGGATTTGACTTATTTTGGTGTGTCTTTCGAGTGTGCTTTGCTCGTTCTGTTCCACTTCCTCCTGTGAGGCAGGAACAGTCGCCATCGACGCCCTCGAGGTCGCACTAGAGTCACTCGTCTCAGGATCTGCCATGTTTGTTGACGAGTGATAAAAAGATGGGAGCCCGTCTCTTGCCCCGGACCGGCTCCTCTGGCATGGGGGGGGACTATTGCAGCTCGCCCACCGACCTCGCCCCTAGGTCAAGGGCACTCCAGAGCTGCAGGGTTCAACGCGCCGTTGCCAGCGCACTGGTCCCCATCGAAGGCCTCGTCGTCGACGATTTCACCCGACGCTCCTCGGCAAGTGCACCCCGCACTCCGGAGAGGCGGATGCACCCCTCGCCCTTCGCCGCCTACTAGCCCGAGTTTCCACCCGAAGGCCAAGGACCCACTCCTACTCAGGTGGTGGGTCGGTCCCCCAGTCGTTCGGCGGTCTGGGCCCATCTAACCTGGCCCAGGCGATGTCACCACCACCTGGGTTTGGCAGAACACGCCCCGGTTACCCAGGGGCGCGGCGAAGCACCCTTGCCGACTCGCGCCGTGATCCCACGCCGACAAACGAGGTCGCCGGCATGCAGAGCACCTGCTGGTCTGTGCCCTGCGAACAGAAAGGGACTGGTGTTCGGTCCCTCGACACAGCTCCCCCTGTGCCACGCACCCTTCGCTTTCGCATCGGGTTGGGTCGCAGCTCTCCCTTTTGACGCAAGGCAGAATGCCGAGCTTGACGTCTGGCACCACGGGAAGGCGGGCAGGACATAAACTCAGTCACTTGAAAACGGCATAAAAGGCCGAAACCTGAGTCGTAATTAAGTAAACAACAATACAATCAAATCGCGGTGTGTTCATTTAAAAATTATTGTATCACTGTTGCTCAGCAGCACCAAAAATAACTAATAAAAATTGCAGACTGGCAATACAAGAAAACTATTTCTGAAACAAGAAATTAAAGAAATTTAAGAACAATTCATATGAAATTAGGTGACGTGAAGTCTTTTCTGAGGGTATTTGTCTTGAGTGTAGTTTTGTATGGAAGTGAAATGTGGTCAAATCCTAACAATCAAGACTAGAAGTGACTAGAAGCTTTTGAAATGTGCTGCTACAGAAGAGTGTTGAAGATTTGATGCGTTGATCAGTAACTCATGAGGAGGTACTGAGTCGAGTTGAGAAAAATGAAATTTATGGCACAACTAGACGGTTGGTAGGAGACAATCTACATTGTCAAGGATTCATCAGTTTGGTAATGGAGGGAAAGGGAGGGAGGGTGTAAAAATGTTAGAGGAAGACCGAGGATTGAGTTCAGTAAGCAGGCTTAAATGGATGTAGGTTGCAGCAGCTGCTCAGAGGCGAGACATGCACAGGATAGATTAGTGCGGAGAGCTGTTTCAAACCAGTCTTAGGACTCTTTCACGTTTGCAATCATCTCAGAACATTTACTCGTCATTCATGGACGTACACACATCGGCATGGCAATTAAGAAATACATTGACTGAAAAATAAAACAGCAACACCAGGAAGGAGTTCTGCGACATAAACGAAAGTTGATATGCGCGTTTCTATATCTGAAAGGTGATGTCTATTTAAATTTCGTGCGTCACATAAGAGTAGTGCAAGTAGCTACAATGCAAATCATGTTTGATTTAGTTACCTTTGAGACTGGGTGTTGAGTTGAAGTTAGTCAAGAATTCCTTTAAGGCGACAAAGACGCTATTATCACCACTTCACAGAGTCGTGTAATAGGGCTCTGAGAAGCTGGATGCTCCTACGACACTGCAGAAAGACTGGGTAAGAATGTAGCCAATGCATATCATTGTTGACAGTGGTGGTCGCGGGAATGTACAGTCGCAACACATCTGGGCTCCGACGACCACGTTACACTACAGAGAAGAAGCCCAGCGTGTTCGCCTTTTCGTTCTGGGGCTTCTACTGCATCTGCTGCAACAATACCAACAGCGTTTGCCAACACAATGACACAACGAACTGTTACAAATCGGTTAGTTGAAGGACAGCTCAGTCTGACCCCCTGTAGCATGCATTCCACTTACCCCAAACCACCACCTTTTGTGACTTCAGCGTTGTCAAGCGAGAGCTGCCTGGAGGTCAGGGAGGAGGTCTGATGTGTTTTCTGATGAAATCTGACTCTGCTTCGGTGCCAGTGATGGCCTTGTATTGGATAAAAGCAGGCCAGTGGAGGACCTGCAACGAACCTGTCTGCGTGCTGAACACCTGGAGTTAGAGTCTGGAGTACGATTTCGTATGACTGTAGGAGCACTTTCGTGATTATTTCACACACCCTGACTGCAAATCTGTACATCAATCTGGTGATTTGACCTGTTGTGCTGCCATTCATGAACAGTATTCTGGGGGGTGTTTTCCAACTTGATAATGGTCGGCCGCATACCGCTGTTGTAACCCAGCATACTCTATAGGGTGTCGACATGTTGCCTTCACGTGATCTGTCTCCAATCGAGCACACTGGGACATCATCGGACGCAACTCCAGCATCTTCCACAAACAGCGTTAACCGTCTCTGTATTTACCGACCAACTTCAACAGGAATGGAACTCAGTCCCGCAAACTGGCATCTGGCACCTGTACAATACAATACATGCACGTGCGCGTGCTTGCCGGCCGGAGTGGCCGAGCGGTTCTAGGCGCTTCAGTCTGGAACCGCGCGACCGCTACGGTCGCAGGTTCGAATCCTGCCTCGGGCATGGATGTGTGTGTTGTTCTTAGGTTAGTTAGGTTTAAGTAATTCTAAGTTCTAGGGGACTGATGACCTCAGATGTTAAGTCCCATAGTGCTCAGAGCCATTTGAACCATTTTTTGCGCATGCTTGCATTCAACATTCAGACTATTACACCCGGTTATTAACGTACCAGAATTTCACATTTGCAATGGCGTAACTCCCGTTTACATTATCCTGTGATCTTGCAATGTTATTCATTTAAATACGTTACCTAGACAAATATATTCCCGAAATTTCATTACTCTACGTTAATTAGTTTTTGCTATCGCAATTTATTCCGTTAGTGTGTTTTAGTATGAGTGCTTCAGTAATAATTATTAGTAGCGACAGTGTGATGCTGCAGTTGCCTATTCTAAAAAAAAAAATGGCTCTGAGCACTATGGGACTTAACATCTATGGTCATCAATCCCGTAGAACTTAGAACTACTTAAATCTAACTAACCTAAGGACATCACACAACACTCAGTCATCACGAGGCAGAGAAAATCCCTGACCCCGCCGGGAATCGAACCCGGGCGCGGGAAGCGAGAACGCTACCGCACGACCACGAGCTGCGGACGCCTATTCTACGAGGGCGTGCTGAAAAGTAGTGCCTGCTAGTTGTTTATTCTGCTGTCTACATCGGCTGGTGTATTACACCTCATGCATTTTACTCGGTCAACTTTCCCGAGTCGATGACGCAAACTTCAACCTTCTGCCTCTAGAGGGCTCCAATTTGTAAGTGTGACATGGCGGTGTGCGACATAGCTACTCGTATGTCTGTGCGTGAGAAACAGCGTACTGTAGTCGAGTTTCTAAGCGCAGGAAAAGTGCCTCTAATTATTGAAATCCATAAGAGAACGAAAGTTGTGCATGGTGATTAGCCGGCCGGAGTGGCCGAGCGGTTCTAGGCGCTTCAGTCTGGAACCGAGCGACCGCTACGGTCGCAGGTTCGATTCCTGCCTCGGGCATGGATGTGTGTGATGTCCTTAGGTTAGTTAGGTTTAAGTAGTTCTAAGTTCTAGGGGACTGATGACTTCAGCAGTTAAGTCCCATAGTGCTCAGAGCCATTTGAACCATTTTTATGGTGATGATAGTACAGACATCAGTAAGTGCGACGTCGGGTTGTTTGTGGTAGCCTCAACGTGTGAAGGGCTCGGAGAGGGCGACTGCCTACGGCAGCCGACGAAACTCTTCGGAATCGGGGCTTGATTAAATTATCACAGAAAATCGTCGGATAACACAAACACAGCTGTCAAGTGAGTGTGGCATGTCAAGAGAGCGCGTACAGGGCGTCATTCCACAACTGCGTGCGTAGTGGGTGCCCCGAATGCTCATTCTTGACGTGAAACAGAGGAATGTAGACACCTGTCAACAAATTCTTTTGCGTTTTGAGCGTGAGGGCGATGGGTTCATTAATAACATTGCGATAGGTTATAAAAGCTGGGTTCGCAGTTTTGATGCCGAAAACAAGAGAGAATGAACTGAGTTCCAACGCCTATAACGTTGAAGCCGGTACCATCAGCAGGCAAAGACTTGTGCATAGTATTCTGGGATGTTCAAGGTGTGGTGCATTTGGAGTTTATGCCTAAAGACACCATCATAAACCTTTCAAGGTACTGTGAGACCCTCAGAAACCTGAAAGCATGAATTCGAAGAATTCTTCCACACACGGAGCAACCTCACCTTCAGAATGACAAGAAGGCTGCGACATCTTCAACAGTCGGACGCCTTTGGTTCGCTGTCATCGACCATCTTCCATACAGTCCCGACTGGGCCCCATCCGATTTTCATCTGTTTCCAAAACTTAAAGATCACTTTCGAGGACTTCACTTAGGTAGTGACGAAGCGGTGAAAGCAGAGGTGAGGTTGTGGCTGCATCAACGAAATCAAACAATCTACAGTGGCGGTGTCAACAAAATGGTTGCTCGTTGGGAGAAACGTGTTCGTCGCTAGAGTGACTTTGTTGACAAATAAATCTGTAGACATGAAGAATAAAGATGTAGAAGATTAATACAGTTTGTTTCGTTTCACACTGGATTACTGAATCCTCTTAAAATTTAAGATGCAGTAGGGTATAAAACAGAACATTTTGTACTTAATTTTGTATGTAACATGCCATTGGATATCTAGTAATGGTAGTTAACTAATTTGTAACTTATGTAGGGTGACACAGAATAACAGGAATGTTTGAAATGAGTAGTGGCAGCCATGGGCAGGTGGCAGCACTGCGGGTTCGTGACAGCGAGTGAACATCCGCGAGTGAACATCCGCCATCTCAGTATTCATTGATCAGTGGAACGGACAACAGCGTGCGTTAGCCATAAAAATATTTTATAAAAACAATGATAGTTTAGTAGCGGCGCAGAGGGAGTTTCGACGTTTTTATAATTTAGGACGTCATGATGACGTTCCATCGAAACACGCGATAAAAGGTTGGATTAATAACTTTGAAGAGACTGGATCTGCCTTCAAGAGGAAACCAACAAGACGACCAAGAAGTGTGCGTTCTTGAGCTAACATTGATGATGTTGTGCGCGAGTCTGTCTCACGGAGCCCACGGCCTTCAATTCATAAGCAAGCAGCATTGGTTGGAATGTCCCGGGCGAGTGTTGGCAGAATTCTTCATCGTGATTTGAAATTTGATCCATACAGACTACAGATGGCGCAATAATTGAACGACAACTTTACCGGTTACGATTAGGATTCTGTCAATGAATGGTAACAAAAATAAACAATGACGATGAATTTCTGTACAAGTTGTGGATGTCAGATGAGGCACATTTTCATCTCACAGGTTTTGTGAATAAACAGAACTACCGTTACTGGGCAAACAAAAATGGTTCAAATGGCTCTGAGCACTATGGGACTCAACATCTTAGGTCATAAGTCCCCTAGAACTTAGAACTACTTAAATCTAACTAACCTAAGGACATCACACACACCCATGCCCGAGGCAGGATTCGAACCTGCGACCGTAGCAGCCTCGCGGTTCCGGACTGCAGCGCCAGAACCGCACGGACTGGGCAAACACAAATCCTGATGACGTTCATGAGCGCCCTTTACACGCTAGTAAAGTGACAGTATGGTGTGGTGATTCATAACATGGGATTATCGGACCGTATTTTTTCGCAAATGAACAGGGAAACACAATAACTCTCAATGCCGATCGTCACGTGGAGATGTTAACGAACTTTCGTTACGCCTGCATTGAACGACTTTCCAAACGAACAAGAAACCTGGTTTCAACAGGACTGAGTGACATCACACACTGCACGACAATCAATGGTATATGTGCGATAATTGTTTGGCAACCGTCTGATCTCACGATTCGGTAGCATTCCCTTGCCCCCTAGACCGCCAGATTTATCCGTTTGTGATTTTTTTCTTGTGGGACTACCTCAAAAGCAAAGTCTACACGACTCGACCAAGAACCCTGGATGAGTTAAAACAAAGAATTCGGGATGTAACTCACAGTATCCCAACTGAGATGTTGCAGCGGTCAATGAGGAATCTCAACAGCAGATTTCACAAATGTATTCGTACAGGAGGACGCCATCTAAAGAACGTAATTTTTTAAAAACGATAAATACCATCAATGTTTCGTAAATGGCAGAGTTGGGAGGTTTCAATCTATGAGTGCAATTTCTTTCTTTCATCACTTCTACTTTTATTGGATTTTGGAAATGTTCCCGGTTTTCTTTGTCGCCATGTACATTATGACTTCCTTTGAATAAATTTAGAGTAGTGCAATTTAACATTTCCCCTCCTTTAGTGTTCTAGCATTAAAATACCTTAAAAATTCGGAGGAATTATTTTTCAGCACGTCCTTGTGTTTATATAGCTATACAGTGCAATGCAGCACAAAATATCTTTTGCAACTGTATAAATTTTACTATTGAATTAAATGTCGCCGACATTTTCCAGTGATGAACCTGCAGTCCACACAGTCAGACTCACAACTGTGAGCGTACCCCCGCCTATTTACGTCGTCTTCTCCATCAGGCTGGACCCAGTCCACAACCAACAAGCACTCCATTGTCCCTGTCACGACTTCTGTTCACGTCAGGTTAACAGGACGGCTAACAGCGAGCGCGCCCACAACGCCGTCTTCATTGGGAGCGTACCGCAGTTCAGTGTCTCGTGAGCCCGTTTCAGAGTTACGCGCAGCACAACAGTAGGTTCCTAAATGACATTATCTGCCTACTTTTACATATATTATTATTCATTCAAACAGTTTTCTCACTCTTAATCTTATTACATTTAAAATTGTTAACATTTACTCCGAGGTGACAAAAAATGATAGCGATATGCATATACAGGGTGGTCCACTGATAGTGAACGGGCCAAATATCTGACGAAATATGCATCAAACGGAAAAGCTACAAGCAACGAAACTCGTCTAGCTTGAAGGGGGAAACCAGATGGCGCTATGGTTGGCCCGCTAGATGGTGCTGCCATAGGTCAAACGGATATCAACTGCGTTTTTTTTTTTTTTTTAATTAGGAACACCCTTTTTTTATTACATATTCGTGTAGTACGTAAATAAATGTGCATTTTTTAGTTGGATAACTTTTTTCGCTTTGTGATAGATGGAGCTGTAATAGTCACAAACGTAAAGTACGTGGTATCACATAAAATTCCGCCAGGGCGGACGGTATTTGCTTCTTGATACATTACCAGTGTTAAAATGGACGGTTTACCAATTTCGGAAAAGGTCGATATCGTGTTGATGTATGGCTGTTGTGATCAAAATGCCCAACGGGCGTGTGCTATGTATGCTGCTCGGTATCCTGGACAACATCATCCAAGTGTCCGGACCGTTCGACGGATAGTTACGTTATTTAAGGAAACAGGAAGTGGTGACAAGTGGAACATCAGCGATCTTGTCGGGTTCATTATGGTGCGGCATTATGGGAGGAAGGATACTTGGCCCCCATTTTATCGATGGCAATCTAAATGGTGCAATGTATGCTGATTTCCTACGTAATGTTCCACCGATGTTACTACAAGATGTTTCACTGCGTGACAGAATGGCGATGTACTGCCAACATGATGGATGTCCGGCACATAGCTCGCGTGCGGTTGAAGCGGTATTGAAAAACACATTTTATGACAGGTGGATTGGTCGTCGAAGCACCATACAATGGCCCGCACATTCACCGGATCTGACGTCCCCGGATTTCTTTCTGTGGGGAAAGTTGAAGGATATTTGCTATCGTGATCCACCGACAACGCCTGACAACATACGTCAGCGCGGTGTCAATGCATGTGCGAACATTACGGAAGGCGAACTACTCGCTGTTTAGAGGAACGTCGTTACACGTATTGCCAAATGCACTGAGTTGACGGACATCATTTGGGGCATTTATTGCATTAATGCGGTATTTACAGGTAATCACGCTGTAAGAGCATGCGTTCTCAGAAATGATACGTTCACAAAGGTACATGTATCACATTGCAACAACCGAAATAAAATGTTCAAACGTAGCTACGTTCTGTATTTTAATTTAAAAAACCTACTTGTTACCAACTGTTCGTCTAAAATTGTGAGCCATATGTTTGTGACTATTACAGCGCCATCTATCACAAAGCGAAAAAAGTGGTCCAACTAAAACATTCACATTTCTTTATGTACTACACGAATATGTAATAAAAAATGGGGGTTCCTATTTAAAAAAACGCAGTTGATATCCGTTTGACTTATGGCAGCGCCATCTAGCGGGCCAACTATAGCGCCGTCTGGTTTCCCCCTTCAAGCTAGACAAGTTTCGTTCTTTGTAGTTCTTTCGTTTGACGCTTATTTCGTGAAATACTTGGCCCGGTCACTATCAATGGGCCACCCTGTATACTGATGGCAGTAGTATCGCGTACACAAGGTGTAAAAGAGTAGTGCATTGGCGGAGCTGTCTGATTCATGTGGAAAGGTGTCCGACGTGATTATGGCTGCACGACTGAGAGTAACAGACTTTGAACGCGGAATGGTAGTTGGGGCCAGACGCGTGGGACATTCCATTTCTGTCATTCTTAGGGAATTAAATATTCCGATATCCTCAGCGTCAAGAATGTGTCGAGAGTCCAAAATTTCAGGCGTCACCTCTCACCACGGACAATGCAGTGACCGACGGCTTTCGCTTAACGACCGAGAGCAGCGGCGTGCGCGTAGAGTTGTCAGTGCTAAGAGACAAGTAGCACTGCTTGAAATAAACACGAAAAATAATGTAGGACGTACGACGAACGTATTCATTAGGAGAGCGTGGCGGAATTTGACGTTAGAAGACCATGGCAACAGACGACCAACGCGATTTCCTTTCCTAGCAGCACGACGTCGCCTGCAGCGCCTCTCCTGGGCTCGTGACCATACCGGTTGGACCCTAGACGACTGGAAAACCGTGGTCTAGTAAGACAGTCCCCGATTTCAGTTGGTAAGAGCTGATGGTAGAGTTCGGGAGAGGGGCAGATCACATGAAGCCATGGACACAAGTTCTCAACGGGGCACTGTGCAAGATGGCGGTGGCTCCGTAATAGTGTGGGCTGTGTTTACATAGAATGGACTCGGTCTTCTGGTTCAACTGAATCTCTCATGGACTGGAATTGGTTATGTTCGGCTACCTGGAGACCATTTGCATCCATTCATGGACTTCATGTTGCCAAACAACGATGAAAATTTTATGGATTTCAACGCTCCATGTCACTGGGCCACAACTGTTCGTGATTGGTTTGAAGAACGTTCTGGACAGTGTATAAGAACAATAGTAACCTACATCTCCCACAAGTAACTAATTACACACCAAAAAGCTGTTCATGAAGGGAAAACAGAAAGTATGAGAAATCTAAGCGGGTCACGTGTGAGAAGTTTAGAACTTTATGTTAGTTATAAGATCAACAAGGACTCAACACATGTGTCCTCAGTCAGTCCCTTCTTGACATCAGTGTTTTCCACGTACTCCGTTCCACATCGATTCTCCAGAGAACCTCTTTTCTTATCGTTTTTTTGCCGTTCAATAGCATCACATCTCAAACTCTTCGAAACTCTTGTTTCCTGGTTTTCCCGCAATCATTGAATTACTTCTATACAGTGCTATACTCGAATCATACATTCTCAGAAATTTCTTCTTCAGTCTAAGGCCTGTGCTTGATGCTAGGAGATATATGTTAGACAGGAATTTGTTCTTTGTCTGTGCTAATCTGCTTCTTGTACCCTCCTTTCTTCGTCCATTATGCGTAATTTTGCGTCCAAGGTAGCAGAATTCCTTCATTTCTTCTACTTCGAGATCCCCAATTTTCATATTAAGTTTATCAACAATCTCCTTACTGCTGTTCCTCGTTAGGTTTCGTTCCCTTTTGTTCACACCCACTCCACGTACTGTTTTTATTAATCTGTTCATTCCCTACAATATGTCCTGCAATTCCTCCTCAGTTTCATTGACGATAGCAATGCATCAGCGAATCTTGTGATTTATCTTGAGTTTTGACTCCACTCTTGAATCTTTCTTTTATTTTCAGCGTTACTTCTTAGACGTACAGTTTGGACGGTAGTGGAAGAAGACCGCATCGCTGTCTTATACCCTTTCTTATATCCTTTTTAATCCAAGGAATTCGTTCGTAGACTTCCGTTCTTATTGTTCCCTCTTGGGTTTCGTACGTATTATATATTACGCTTCTCTTCCTGTAGCTCATGCCGTCCGCAGCTCGTGGTCTTATGGTTAGCGTTGCTGCTGTTGGATCACTGGGTCCCGGGTTCGATACCCGGCCGTGTTGGAAATCTTCTCCGCCCGAGGACTGGGTGTTTGTGTTGTCCTTATCATTTCATCATCATTCAGGAAATGTATGAAGATAGTGCCTGTTCCCGAAAGGACAGATACCATTGATGACTGTGCAACTTCTCTAGAATGAAATGATAATTAAATTTACACCCTAGCTGCAAACTGGTGTTGTATACATCATTGGGGACATGTTGAAGATGTGTGCCCCGACCGGGACTCGAACCCGGGATCTCCTGCTTACATGGCAGACGCTCCATCCGTCATTCTAGAGAAGCTGCACGGTCATCAGTGATATCTGTCCTTTCGGGAACAGATACTACATTCATACATAGTTAAAATATGGCTACCCGGTCATTGACCTTCTTGTGCGAACGCGCACGCTATGCCCCAACTCATAAGGGACTTGGTAGATTAATCTGCAATGAGTAATGAATGACTGTGATGGACAAACATCCATTAGGTGCACTACGAATGTAGTGTGAAAATTTGGGTCTCACGGGGAGCGTGCAAGGGATAAGTCCCTGCAGTCACACTACCCTCTGTGCCTTCGATGCCTCAGATGGCTAGAGCGTCTGCCATGTAAGCAGGAGATTCCGGGTCCGAACCCCGGTCGGGGTACACATATTCAAAATGTCCCCAATGATGTATATAACACCTGTTTGCAGCTAAGGTGTCCATTTAATTATTATTGCATACAGGAAATGGGAAGCCTGGAAAGTGAAAAGCTTGAGAATTTGTGTGGGCGCTGATAACCACGGCGTTGAGCGCCCCACAAACTCAAAAATCGTCATCATCTAGCTTATAACCATTTTTCTGAGAATTCCAAAGATCTTACTCCACTTTACGTTGTCGAACGTTTTTTCTAGATCGACAAGTCTTACTTAAGTGTCTTGATTTTTCTTAAGTCTTGCTTTCAGATTCAAACGCAACGTCGTAATTGCCTCTCTGGTGCCTTTTCCTTTACTACCACATTAACGTGTATTAACAAAATGTAAAAGAATATAATGAAACGACAACGAAGACAGACTCGAAAAGGGACTGATGACCTTCGCTGTTTAGTCCCCCTTAAACATCCCCCAACAGACTCGAAAAGAATCCAAGACGATACTTCTTACCAGTCTCGAAGGTATTAAGATTTGCAACGTACGCTTTTAAGCGATTCTGATCGCTGGACTAGCATTGTGTTGCTGTCTCAGATACATGGAATCAAGGCCATTCCACATTCTTATGTAAACACTTGCAGCCACCTCCGAAGAGACAGATTCGTTTTCTCAACGGTACTGTTGGTTCTATAGTTATGAGCACAATTTTTCCATGGACACCATAACATGAAGGCTGTGTATGTATGCCAAGGTACAAGCGTATTTGCTAGCAGTAGCTATCATTTCAAAAACTGAATACGACATATGAAAAAAATTACTAAACAAGGCGTGTCTGGCAGAAAATACCACGAGGAATGAATAGCAGCCCTAATGTGGTAACGTTTACATTCGAAAAATTAAACCCTGTCAACCGTTCAGGACAGTCCGCTCGTTGATATTAATTGATCTGTTGACAATAACCATGATTGTATCATCACCCAGAACATTGCCCATTCCTAGTGGAATACTTTACATGCTCAGTTTTACATTACTGGATATTAGTGTTAGTTGCGTTGATAAACAATTGCCGGCCTAAGTGGCCGTGCGGTTCTAGGCGCTGCAGTCTAGAACCGCGAGACCGCTACGGTCGCAGGTTCGAATCCTGCCTCGGGCATGGATGTGTGTGATGTCCTTAGGTTAGTTAGGTTTAATTAGTTCTAAGTTCTAGGGGACTAATGACCTCAGAAGTTGAGTCCCATAGTGCTCAGAGCCATTTGAACCATTTTGATAAACAATTAAAACTGCTAAAATGAAGCGAGACTCCAGGGCTCAATAGGATCCCTGCGAGATTCTATACGGAATATGCAGCTTAGTTAGTCCCGTTTTAACCCTGATAATACGGCAGATACAGTGAACAAAAAAACTGTGGCCAATGATTGGAAGATAGCATAGGTCACACTTGTCAACGAGAAGATAACAGAAGTGATCCATAAAACTAACGTCCCATCTCATTGACTTCCATCGGCTGTAGAATCCTATAACATATTCTGAGGTCAAATACAATGAGGCGTCTCAAACAAAATAGTGTCTTCCGTGCCAACCAGCATGGATTCCGAAAACACCGATCATGCTAACCATAACGTGAGCTTTTCTCACATGATATCCTGAAAGCCATGGATCAAGGCAATCGGCTTATGCAGTATTTATTGGCTTCTGAAAAGTGTTTGGCTCGATACCACGTTAACGTGTATTAACAAAAGTACGATTATATATAGTGTCACACAAAATTTGTAACTGGATTGACCCTTTATGATTACTGACCTGGCAGACAATATTAATAGTAACCTCAAACATTTTTTTTTTTTTTATAAATGATGCTGTTACGTTTCATGGAGTACTACCAGGAAAAAGGCGCACAAATATCCAATCAGATCTTGATAAGATAACAAAGTGGTGTAACGATCCGCAGTTTGTACTAAATGCTTAGACATATGAAACTGTACATTTCACAGAAGGCAGATAAGTACGAATGCTGCACTACAATTCGAAGTAACACAGGTACATAGCATTGGTTGTCAATGTAGTTATCAAGTCTCTGTAAACAAACAGTCGGAACAAGGACTGATGATATTTTAGCAAATATTGGGAATTCGATATCTCGATATTTAATAATTTATTTGTCGGCTCTCGATTGTCGGAAAAAATATAGATATGTATATATACCGAAGAAAGATATAGACGTAACTGCCTGTAAAAATATCGGCAGCACATTGTAAATACACTGCCTGTCTTAGAATTGTATATTTAAGGATTGATTCATTCTTAGATATTCTGTAAATAAACAATTTAACAGTCTGCCTATCCCCCTCAAAGCAAGATCTGAAAGGAAAACGATACACGTTTACGCTTGGCGATAACCGCTTTGCTACCAATGGTAACTGCATGTAAGTAGCACAATAGAAGGTGTCTGATAGGTCCATCGTTCGGTTTCGTCACATACCGTATTTATCCTGAAAACTTCATGTCGGCTTCCCTGTCTTTTCATTTCTGCAAACGCCAGCGACCTATCATGTGTAGTGTCAAAACAGCGTGGTGAAGCTAAACATGGCATTTTCTGTTGGCACCGCCGAGCACCGATTACGTCAGCATTTCCGCTCACACGTCTCCACCCCCCGCAACAACCGATCTCGTCATTTAGATTTTTGTTCATCGTTTTGAGCAACTACTTTTGAAGAATGTCGATGTGGAGAAATAGCACACTAGTCGCTCTAAAAATTTTTAACGTAGCTGATGTGCTCATTCTTCACATCGGAAATTTGTTACTACTTACTCACCGCCACTCCTCAGGGCAATCGGAGTTCTGCCTTTGTGTCACATCTTCTTGCTTCACAATGTCAACGAGAAACATTGGATGTGATGAAAGCTCAAAAACTAGTAAGACTCCTTCACATAGTGAAAGTAAAATTATGTCCTACTACAAATTCAAAAGAACCACTTCAAATTTTTTTCCGAAAATTGTGTAAAAGTTATAATATAAAATAAAAATATCAGCGTTCAGTATTGCCGTTTTGATATCGATATATGGAGGGAAAGTATGCCGCCGATATATGTCACCGTTTCGCGGAAAAAATATCTATATATCGATGCTTTATTAACAGCCCTAGTCGGAACGTCTTGCCCATAATTCAGTTCCTCGGAGATAGAAAACCGCTCCTTGATCACGGAGCCATTCGAGAACCGCTGTGTGCTGGCCGGGGTGGCCGAGCGGTTCTAGGAGCTACAATCTGGAACTGCGCGACCGCTAAGGTAGCAGGTTCGAATCCTGCCTCGGTCATGGATGTGTGTGATGTCCTTAGGTTAGTTAGGTGTAAGTAGTTCTAAGTTCTAGGGGACTGATGACCTCAGAAGTTAAGTCCCATAGTGCTCAGAGCCATTTGAACCATTTTTGAGAACCGCTGTGTGTACGTACTCATCGTCGGGAAGCCAACGATTTCTGCGAATCAGTGTCCCGATTGCTGGACACTGCCGTCTGTGGTCGACTTCGATAGCCTCCCTTTCCGACTATAATCCGTATGTCATAAGAATAAACCTGATTAAACAAACACAGAAGCGATGATCGGTCAGAAGCTATAGCACACGTACACTGGTGTTCGATAGCCTCCCTTTCTGACTATAATCGTTCATCATAAGAATAAACCTGATTAAACAAACACAGAAGCGTTGATTGGTCATAAGCTATAGCACACGTACACTAGTGTTGTTACGCTCTTGGAAGTAGGACCTACTTATCTATTAGATATTTTATTACTAAGTTAAATTAAACTTTAAGATATTCAAATCTATTAACATCCATCAACGTTTTTCTTAATCACGCTTTTGCTACATAGATTTTATTTCAAAAATCGTGTGCAGTCACAGCCTCTGGAGCGTTGTGTGCTGATTGTCGCGCTGTTAATGCACAGAATAAAAATGGCTGAAGCTGCTTTCTGTTCCGTAGTGAAACACGCCCGTGGAACACGGTTAAAAAGTGCCGAAGAATTGAATGTTCTTAATGTTTTTCGTAAATTTACGGAGATAATAGGCTTTTAAGTTTTCCCAGAGTTGTATATAATGCAATTGAGGAAGTTATTTGAATTAAACGTGTAGCACAGTTGGTAGCATAATGGGGTGTAAAACAACTGTGGTTATTCGTCCGTTGGTTGGTTGGTTGGTTGGTTGTTTTGGGGAAGGAGACGAGACAGCGAGGTCATCGGCCTCATCGGATTAGGGAAGGACGGGGAAGGAAGTCGGCCGTGCCCTTTGAAAGGAACCATCCCGGCATTTGCCTGGAGCGATTTAGGGAAATCACGGAAAACCTAATTCAGGATGGCCGGACGCGGGATTGCACCGTCGTCCTTCCGAATGCGAGTCCAGTGTCTAACCACTGCGCCACCTCGCTCGGTCGTCCGTTGGTACAAGTTTTCCCAGTCTCATCTTTTCTTCTCGTTCCATTTGAAATACCTACATCTCATTATTATAAAACTCATAATCATTTTTTATGGATAATGCACGTCTACTTATTTCTAATTAAATATCGGACGCGAAATTCATGTTTCCATTTTAAATACAACTTCTTAATTGTCGATGTTTTATGAAAGAGCATAAAAATTGTTTAAATTAAGAAAACATAAGAATTTAATTTTTAAGGAAAAACTGAAAAACCATATCGTCTTTGTTTGGTCTATGCCCATCTTTACATACCACAGAAGTAGATAAGTATCGAAGAAACATGAAAAACAATTATTTTCACACCATCGAGCACATCATACAAATGCTACATTTTTACATTTTCTACTGTACCATTACAATATGAACCCAACAGAAGTGATCTGTAGCCAAGCGGCGGGATTCGGCCCGAGAAGTAACAAGACTGGTAAGCTGCCAGACGTATTTGAACTAACGCACGCAGTTTTTTCACACGTCACTGCCGAACGCCGGCGGGTTGTAGAACGGCTCGTCATAAAAGAAGAGAAAATGCTGGTTGGTTTCGTGGATTCTGTTGTTGATAGGCTCGTTATCAACGTAGCAGGTGACATTTCCAGAACTAAAACGTATTTCTCGGATTAGAATAAGGAAGGAGCTAAGAGATTACCAGACGACTGACCGTAAGTAATACCTTCAGCGGCCCTCAATATTTAACTAGCGGTGAAATCCTTCAATACTCTCTTGCGTTACACACAACTTATACAGAAAAACTACCTTGTGGTTAAGTCAGGAATTTTCATCATTCTTGTTTTTAATTACAATAGTACGTTAGCCAAAAACGATAACGTGTTGCGGTTTTCGTCTAGTCGTCTGAGGAGCGAGTTGTGGGAGATGTGCAGTACATAATTTCATTCTGCTTAAGGGGCCCCGGAAAGGCTCAAAAAGGTGAAAGAAGAGGCTCATAATTTTCTGAACAGCATGGCGGCGAGCTGGTATGACATGGGCATACAAAAACTGCCACAGCGTCTACAAAAATGTATCGACAGAAATGGTGATTATGGCGAGAAATAGTAGAAACAAACAGGTCTATGTACTTATAAAAAGAAATAGGAGACCTTACTTTTGGGATTGCCCTCGTATGTTGCATATTAGGTGGAAGAGTTCTGTCATTATAGGTTTTACCAAGGATCTCAATAATTCTGAGGGATTGTGGTCTACAAGTGCGATTAATTGCATAGCCACGCAGCACGGCGCGGGAGTGTGGGACAACTGTAGGTCATCTTTGGACGGCGGTAGGTATGGCTGTTTCCCTTCGCATCCCCTCCCCTCTCCTCCCCACCCGACCCCTCTTACGCTAACGTTGCAACATTCCGCCGCCCCTCCACTCCCGGACAGCTCCACAGCGTGCTTTGTATTGCTGCGGACAGTTGACTAGTCGAGCGCTACGGTTTCAGGCCACAGCAGAAGCAAGGAGCACCCAAGTCGCCGGCACAAGCAGGTAAGTGTCTTACTAGGCTTTGACATCATTATAGTTAATCACAATAACGGCTTCGGAAACGTGACGTTCTTGTTAACCACCTACGCATGATTGCTTTGTAACTGAAATTCGATCGTGATCAGTATTTCGTTTGTTGCGGCTCCAGCTTATATATGAAGTATTATACTTATGTGCTAACTGGAAATATGTGCGTTGCCGTACATAACGTATATTGTGGTCGTACTGAGCGGTGGTAGACCATTAGTTCAAATGCAGTCCATAAGTTTCACATGCAATGCATTCTTTGCTGTTGACTGCCTCTGTTTACGTAATTTCCGTTTTCATCTAACCCATTCGGAAGCTTATCACTTCGCATGCACTCGTAGCTGACGTTACACTGTCAATGGTGGCAGCGTTAAACGACCTACACGTATATTCCATTAACTAAACTAGAATTGTATACAAAATTTGAAACAACGTACTGAATAACTTTTCACTTCCCTGTAAACAAATACTAGGCTCTACGATATTCATACGTTGTTTCTAACTGCTCAGCAAAAGCAAGCAATGTAATATGTGAAATATACTTGGCTGGGCACAAGGGTAACAGCACCGAGATAAGCCTACAGGCAAAAATACAGACTTAAGACTACTCAATGTAGTAGAGAATTACATCGCTGTGCACAGACCACAGATAAAATCGTATATGCAACAATGAAAATGTTCGTCTGCTTTTTTTCGTGGTACACTTTCTACACTAAAATGCAAAATGATCCCACTGGACACACACTATTTCTGTCTGTATTGAAAGTTTGTTCTGAAATTCTATAAAAAAAAAAAAAAAAATTGTACATAACGTCAAAGCCTTGCGTTAGGGGCGGACTATTACATACCTCAAACGATTTTTAAGAATTTTTAACACCGTGCAGCCTTGTCAGCATCTGTGATACATGGACATGTAACACGTCAACATCAGCTGCAAATGGAAACCATACTTTACTCAGGTTTCAGCCAAAATAATTTGACCTTCTTCACAAGCGAGTGAGACTGAACTACTGCATGCCACAGTTTGTCCATGTCAAGTCATCATCATCAGTTATCTGCTATATTAGCAGGTCCTTTGCCTCTCCATTTTCTGCGATCTATTGCTTCCTTCTTAAATGGTGCTCTATGTTGTACCGTCCATCATGTCATCCAGTATCTGGAATCTCTTCCTTCCTCGCTTCCTTTTCTCTTCTACATAACCTTCTAAAACTGTTTTTATCAGTCCGTCATTCTTTTTAATATATGCCCAATTCAATATCTTTTTCTTCTCTTTATTACATCTAGTAACTTTTCTCTCCCACTCTTTGCAATACCTCTTCATTTTTTACTCTGTCTATCCAACTTATTCTTTCCAGCCTCCGCCATCTCCAGATCTCAAGTCTCCAGCCTTTCTGTCTTTCTTCTTCATAGTCCATGTTTCAGCGCCATATAGAACAACACTGCACACAAGACATTTTATGAGTCTCTTCCTGAGTTCTCTGTCCAGACCGCTGCAGAAAATTCTCCTTTTCTTATAAAATGCCCCTTTTGCCATTGCTATCCTTGTTTTAATTTCTGTGGTGCACTTCCAGTCGGTGTCTATCCTGCTTCCAAGATACTTAAAATTTTGCTCCTGTTCTAGTATTTCTCCATTCAGCATGATTATTTCCTCCTAGTGCCAATACTTTTGTTTTATTTGTGTTAATTTTCATTCCATATTTTTTTTCCGTTAGTTTCAATGGTGTCCACCAAATCCTGTAATTCTTTTTCCCCTGTAGCTAGAAGGACCATGTCATCAGCAAACCTCAAACGCCCTACTCTTCTTCCTCCAATTTCTACACCTTTGTCATCTAATGAGCATTGGTCAATCATATTTTCCAAGTAGAGGTTGAAAAGAGTAGGTGATAGACAGCATCCTTTTCTTACTCCTTTTCCTAGTCCGATCCAGTTTGTCCTTTCTCCTCTCACTTTGATTGAAACTTCTTGATTAAGATATGAGTTTACAAGTCTTCTGGTTTTCCAGTCCACTCTTTTCCCCTCATTATAGTCGCCAGCTTGTCCCAAACCACATTGTCATGTATAAGACTGTATCATCGTAATAACTAGTCATAATCTACATTACTTGGGCTGAAGAAACAGTGGCCCCACTGCGCGGACGAGCTGCGCCGCTGCAGCTCTCGCAGCCTATCGACCTCGTCCGCGTAGTGGAGCCTGCTGTTTTTCTTCAGCCCAAGTAATGTAGATTATGACTAGTTATTACGGTGCTACAGTCTTACACTTGACATGGCCAAACTTTGGCATGCAGCAGTTTAGTGTCTCTCGCTTCTGAAGAAGGCCAAATTATTTTGGCTGAAACCTGGGTAAAGTTTGGTTTCTATTTGCAACTGAGGCTGGCGTGTTACATGCTGAAACGATTTTCATCCCAAGAAGGTATGATTTGATTCTGTGTGGGTGAAGGCTGTTGGCTTCATTTTGTGTGATGGATAAAATTAGTTACTGCGAGATTTAATGTTCTGTAGACGATATGAGACGGGACGCAAACTAAGACTGCACGACGCTGGCTTATAAAAGTATAGCTACAGTTAAGTTAGGGATTGATTAAATGCTGCACTAGGGATTGATTAAATGCTGCACTGATGTGATCAGTAATTACGTTCATATTGTTAGACTTTCGGTTGTTAATCATACTGAAACCCTCGTTTTAGTTATTGACATTTCCTTGTTAAAGATGCTACGGGTTATTCCCGAAGCACCAGGTGATCGTGCTTGTTGGTTCGTACGGAAAAACTACTAGTTTTTTTTGTAAAAAAAACTGTTAGTAATGAAGTCCCTATTTTTAGTATGCCGGTTTTATAGGTTTTATCATATTTGCTAGTTGTCAACTATGTCAAGTTCAGTAAGCTATATATATAGTTGACCACGGACTGCATAGACATGTACTCAGAAGAAAAATTCCTAGTGGGAGGGAAACCTCCATGATACACTGTAACTGTAAAGAAATTTCGAAAGAAACAGATTACTGCGTAATAGGTGTAAAACAAAGCGTAGTGCTATAAATGGAGATGCTGAGTGAAGCGCATTTGGCTGTGAAGAGAGCAGTGCGTGATGCCTTCAGGGACTACCGTAACAGAATATTGTCAAATGATTTTACAAAATACAAAGTTCTCGTAGTAAAGACTGCTATTGGCGCCAACGTTAGTGTCCAATCCCTAGCGAATAAGACAGGAGCTGAAATTGAGGGTAGCAAAGCAAAAGCTGAAATGATTAACTCAGTTTTAAAACGTTCCTTTACAAAGGAAAACCCAGGAGGATTGCGCCAGTGTAATCCTCGTACCACTGTAAAGATGAATGAAATAAGTATCAGTGACAGAGGTGGTCAGAAACAGCTCAAATCGTTAAAATTGAACAAAGCTGCAGGGCCTCACGGAATCTGCCAGATTCCACTGAATTTGCGGCTGAGTTAGCCCCTCTTCTAACTAAAATCTATCGTAGATCCCTGTAACAAAAAAAAGTGCTCAGTTCTTGGAAAAGGAAGAGGTCGCACCCGGCTAAAAAAAGGCTAGTGGAATGATCCACAAAATTACTGTACAATGTCCTCGACATATATTTATTGTAGAATCTTAGAACATATTCTGAGCTCAAACATAATGAGGTACCTTGAACAGAATGACCTAAATGCCGACCAGCAAGGATTTCGCAAACCTCGATCATGTGAAATCCAACTCGCACTTTTCTCAACTGACATACTGCAAGATTTGGATCAAGGCAATCAGGTTGACAATGTATTTCTTGATTTCCTAAAAGCATTTGACTAGGTACCAAACCTACGCTTATTATCAAAAGCACGATCATATGGGGCATGAAGTGAAATTTGTTACTTGATCGAGAACTTTTTGACAGGGAGGGTTCAACATGTTATCTTGGATGGAGGGTCATCGTCAGATGTAGAAGTAACTTCGGGTGTCTTGCTGTTCATATTGTATCTTAATGACCCTGCAGACAATATTAATAGTACTATCCGAAAGCAGCTGCACAAATAGTCAGATTTTAAGATTTCAAAGTGGTGCAGAGACGGGGAACTTGCTTTAAATGTTCAGACATGTAAAATTTTGCACTTCCCAAAAAGAAAACAACTTAATGTCCTGTGACTATAGTATCGATGAGTCAGTGTTGGAATCGACCAACTCATACAAATACCTGGTTGTAATGCTTTGTAGGGATATGAAATGGAATGAACACTTAGATTCAGGAATGAGTAAAGCGGGTGGTAAACTTCGGTTTACCGTTAGAATGCTGGGGAAATGGAATCAATCTACAAAGGAGATTGATTACAAATCACTCGTGCGGTCTGTTGTAGAATATTGCTAACATATAGTACTAACAAGGGATATTGAACGTATGGAGAGAAGGGCAACACGAATGGTTACAGGTTTGTTTAATCCGTGGGAGAGTCACAGAGATACTGAATTGGAAGACTTCTCAAGAGGGACGTAAATTATCCGGAGACAGTCTCTTTAAATGATTACTCTAGGAATATTCAACCATCCACCTACATATTGGCCACCTGTTAAAATGTAAATGTCGTGTGGCTAGGGCCTCCCGTTGGGTAGACCGTTCGCCAAGTGCACGTCGTTCGATTTGACGCCACTTCGGCGACTTGCGTGTCGATGGGGATGAAATGACGATTAGGACAACAAAACACCCAGTCCCTGATCGGAGAAAATTTCCGACCCAGCCGGAAATCGAACCCTTCGGTTTGACATTGTTACTCTGACTACTCAGCTACAGGGGGCGGACGGCTAGCTGGTGATCGTAAGGATAAGATTAGAATAACTGCTGGACGCCTTCAATCATTATTCTCGCGCTCTATACGTGAATGGAACTGGAAGAAACCCTAACAACTGGTACAATGGAACGCACCCTCGGCCAGGCACCTCTCGGTGGTTTGCAGAGTATAGATGTAGAATATGAAATATATATTTTCCCTATGTATGACGGTAGTATCTGTTCCCGAAAGAACAGTTACCGTTGATGACCAAACAGCTTTGCTAGAAATGAAATGATAATTAAGTGGACACTCCAGCTGCAAACAGGCGTTGATATACTTCATTGGGGACATGTTGAAAGTGTGTGCCCCAACCAGGACTCGAACCCGGCATTTCCTGCTTACATGACAGACGCTCTATCTGAGCCACCGAGGGCGCAGAGGATAGTGCGCCTGCAGGGACATACCCTTGCACGCTCCCCGTGAGACCCATTCCCAACATGTCCACACCACACGCACACGCTATGCCCGAACTCCTACGGGACTTGGTAGGTTAATCTGCCACGAGTAGTGAGTATGATGGGCAAACATCTATTAGGCGCTCTACGAATGTAGTGGTGTGGACATGTTGGGAATGTGGGTCTCACGGGGAGCGTGCAAAGGGATAAGTCCCTGCAGGCGCACTATCCTCTGCCTTCGGTGGCTCAGATGGATAGAGCGCCTGTCATGTAAGCTGGAGATCCCGGGTTAGAGTGCCGGTCGGGGCACACATTTTCAGCATGTCCCCAATGAAGTATATCAACGCCTGTTTGCAGCTAGGGTGTCCATTTATCATTTCATAAATATTTTCCGGTAAACAAACATGCTGTCGTCGAGAAATTGGCTGACAGCCGGTTTCCTGTGGTGACCGGGAACATAAAGAGGAAAATGTTTCCTCGTATTTCAGTGCTCAAAACTCGCGGAAGTTGGTTTACAGCACTATCGAGACATGTGTTCGTAGCAGGGATGGGTGGGGTGAAACTTACTTGAAACACTCTCATACTGCATACAAGCGTCCAGAGCAGTGGCGTGGCGATGCTGAAGTACGTTTTCGGCGGCTTCTCATTATCCTCCATAAATAAGTGTGCAGAATATTTGTATAGGATCAACACGCTTGTCAATGGTCCTTAACATAAAACTAACAATCGAAACTAACTCTAAGATTTGTTAAAATCAGTTTTCAGTGAGTCGAATTTTTCCTGATGAAGGAAAGGGAAGGAAAAAAAAAGGGGAAAAAATGTAGGGATATAGCGAACAATACTATAGCCGCCGCCCCCCCCCCCCCCCCCCCCCCCCCCGCCCTAGACTCCCGCAAAACCAGGGCTAATCAGGGAAACCCGAACGTACGGCAGCCCTGCTACAGTGTCCAAGCTCGTCAAAACTATTCTTTATTTTTATTAGGGCTGGTGTTCGGTGTTACCTTCAAATATTAGAAATTTTCGAGTCCTGGGAAGATTCCTGTTTGGATAAGATTCTGCACAGCCGAAGTAGCAGCATACTAGGAGCCGCCAGGTTCCCATTGGTGTACGCCTCTATCTGGCAAATGCCAGTCACTGGTCGAAGCAAAATTCTCTGCACATCACCAAGATGAGGTAGAGAAATTTAAACGTTTGCAAGTGCTATATTCACATCAAATGCAGCTCCAGAGCAAAAGAGCTTATGTAAGATTCAAATTACAGGGTGTCCGAAAAGTCTTGCCCTGATTACATAAATTGATAACTCAGGCTAGATACAAATATGAAACTGGTGTCTAATTGTTTACAAACTGTCAGTTTTTTTCACACATCAGTAAACTTCCACATGAGCACCCTTGATAGCACGTAGCACATCTAGGCGATATTCAGTTTCCGGCCACACATTAGCCAACATCACTGGAGGGATCGATTCAACGACTGTGGTTATCCTTTGCCGCAGGGTTTTAAGATCTGGCACACGTGTTCGGTAGACCTCGTCCTTGACATAACCCCATAAAAAGAACCAAAGAACAGTTGGCCCATCACGACCAATCCATCGCCCAGGAAAGGTCCTATCGAGATAGGCACGGACGTCCAAACCCCAATGAGGCGGTGCACAGTCTTGCTGAAACAAGACATAGGGGTGATACTGAAGCAGCTGAGGTACAGCAAACAGTTGCAACATGTCCAGATACACTGCAGATGTGATAGTAGCCTCAGCGAAGAATGGTCCGATAATTCGATCGTGCAATAGCGCACTAAACATTCACCTTTGGACTGCCTCTGGTGCACTCCATGACCTCGCCAGGGGGTTGTGAACCCCAAATGCGCACATTATGGCGATTCACTACTCCACTGACAAAAAAGGTCGCTTCGTCGGAAAAGGTAATTCGTCTGAGATAACCATCATCGTCCTCAATACGCGATGGCATTTCGACCGCAAAGTCCTATCGACGTGTACTGTCAATGGGCAACAAGGCCTGAACGATTTGCACTTTGTATGCACGCAACAATAAACGTTTCTGTAAAATGTCATGGAGAGAGCTTTTTGGCATCTGTAATTCACGTGAGGCCCTGCGCACCGCTTTCTCGGACTTCAGAGAAAAGACTGCCTTACAGCTTCCAGCCTGTCTGCTGAGGTTCTTGGTCGACCAGACCTCGGAAGGTCAGCAATCGCTCCTGTGTTCTTGAACTTCTCATACCAGGCTTTAATGCTCTTGACATCAGGTGGATTCCTTCCAAATGTTGTCTGGAAGTCTCTCTGCACTGTGGTTGGTGATCGTGTCTCATGGTACCACAGGACACACTGTGCTTTCTCCTGATTGGTTAACATGGCTTCTTGGGCACTGCACTTCATCCACTACTTACGTACTGCGAACCTAAAACAGAAGAAAAACTCTGATAGTTGTAAACAATTCGACAAAAGTTTCGTATTTGTATCTCACTTCTAGCCTGAGTTATCAATTTATGTAATCAGGGAAAGACTTTGCGGACACCCTGTGTATCTGGAGAGAGGAACAGAGGGCGCTAACACGTTTAACGCGTCGACCGCCGTGTACCTGGCCTCCCCTGGCGGTGAAACGTCAATCACTGGCTAGCGGAAGTCAACGGGTTAAGTATGAATGTTCGTAAATTTTTTCTTGTCCTTCATTCCACTTCATTTGTCACCTCCGCAAATGCAAAATTCTGGGTAGATTTAAAACGCCTGTTGTCAAACAACACTCCAATGCTCGTTTAGGTAAGAATGATTTTGTGATGCGAAGTTGCGAGACGATTCAATTTGACGCGACTGAATTTACACTACTGGCCATTAAAATTGCTACACCCCACGAATATGACGTGCTACAGACGTGACATTTAACCGATAGGAAGAATATGCTGAGGTATGCAAATGATTAGCTTTTCAGAGCGTTCACACAAGGTTGGCGCCGGTGGCGACACCTACAACGTGCTGACACCAGGAATGTTTCCAACCGATTTCTCATACACAAACAGCAGCTGACCGGCGTTGCCTGGTAAAATGTTGTTGTGATGCCTCGTGTGAGGAGGAGAAATGCGTACCATCACGTTTCCGACTTTGATAAAGGTTGGATTGTAGCCTATAGCGATTGCGGTCGATCGTATCGCGACATTGCTGCTCGCGTTGGTCGAGATCCAATGACTGTTAGCAGAATATGGAAGCGGTGGGTTCAGGATGGTAATACGGAACGCCGTGCTGGATCCCAACGGCCTCGTATCACTAGCAGTCGAGATGACAAGCATGGCTGTAACGGATCGTGCAGCCACGTCTCGATCCCTGACTCAACAGATGAGGGCGTTTGCAAGACAACAACCATCTGCACGAATAGTTCGACGTTTGCAGCAGCACGGACTATCAGCTCGGAGACCATGGCTGCTGTTACCCTTGACGCTGCATCACAGACAGGAGCGCCTGCGATGGTGTACTCAACGACGAACCTGGGTGCACGAATATCAAAACGTCATCTTTTCGGATGAATCCAGGTTCTATTTATAGCATCATGATGGTCGCATCCGTGTTTGGCGACATCGCGGTGAACGCACATTGGAAGCGTGTATTCGTCATCGTCATACTGGCCTATCACCCGGCGTGATGGTATGGGATACCACTGGTTACACGCCTCGGTCACCTCTTGTTCGCATTGACGGCACTTTCAACAGTGGACGTTACATTTCAGATGTGGTTCTACCCTTCATTCGATCCCTGCAAAACGCTACATTTCAGCAGGATAATGCACGTCAGCATGTTGCAGGTCCTGTACGGGCCTTTCTGGATACAGGAAATGTTGGCCTGCTGCCATAGCCAGCACATTCTCCAGATCTATCACCAACTGAAAACGTGTGGTCAATGGTGGCCGAGCAACTGGCTCGTCACAATATACCAGTCACTACTGTTGCTGAACTGTGTTATTGTGTTGAAGCTGCATGGGCTGCTGTACCTGTACACGCCATCCAAGCTCTGTTTCACCCAATGCCCAGGCGTATCAAGGCCGTTATTACGGCCAGAGGTGGTTATTCTGGGTGCCGATTTCTCAGGATCTATGCACCCAGATTGCGTGAAAACGTAATCACATGTCAGTTCTAGTATAATATATTTGTCCAATGAATACCCGTTTATAATCTGCATTTCCTCTTGGTGTAGCAATTGTAATAGGCAGTAGTGTAGTTATAAGTGCGATAACTTCTCGCCAAGAGCTGACTGAAGTGTGACTGAACAAGAACATTTCATCGGTAATGGGAATGATAGGCTTGTGCAACACGCCACCACATAAGAGCACGCAAAGTACAGGGTGACAATTAACTATATGGAAAAAGTAAATTAGTTGCAAACTACGGCGTGCACACACTTCATTCAACACGTAAACGTCACTACAGACATTCGGATTTAAGTTATGACATGTTTGATACACCTGCCCTGATTTGCGATAGTGTGGCGCAGACGAATAGCGAAGTTCTGAAGTCGTCGGAACATCGATGCAGTCGATGACCTCCTTAATGGCTGTTTTCAGCTCAGCAGTGGTTTTGAGATTATTGCTGTACACCTTTTCTTTAATATAGCTTCCCAAAACGGAGTCGCATGTGTTCAAATCCGGAGAATATTGCGGCCAGTCGAGCTAGTGCCTATGGCCTCTGAGTACCCCAGAGCCGGAATGCAGTCTCCAAAGTGCTCCTCCAGGACATCACACTCACTCCTGCTTCGATGGGGTCTTGTCGAAATCAGGGTCACTTTGAATAATTGGGATGAAATCATCTTCCAAAACTTCACGTACTGTTCGGTAGTCACTCTGCCATCAATAAATATTGCACACCAGTCAGTCACCCGTCGAGGGTGAAGAGACTTCTGGATCGCGAAATGCTGATTCCGAGCCCACCAAATGCGCCAATTTTGCTTGTTGATGAACTCATCCATATCAAAGTGGTGGGCTTCGTCACAAAACCAAACGATACTAATTCCCATCACGCTCTGCGGCCAACCCTTCAGTTTGTACGTCCTAACGCAAACTGTTCAGACGTTATGACGATTTTATTTTCAAAGGCAAGCCTACGTTTCTAGCATTTGTAGACTTAAGTTACGTTGTGCAAGACGCGACAGTTGGCTGCGACTGCGACGCTGCCCCCTCCTGTTTTCCCACCCTGGCAGACGGCGACACGACCGCAACACGACTGGAGTCGTCGCTGTTTCTCAAGCTCCGGTCGGCGGCGGCGGATTCAAATACAAATGAAAAATAAGAATTCCGATTATCTTGCTGTAAAAAATACTGTATGTTAATGCAACAAAGTTACATCGGCTCCCAGAGTTAGTTTTTCGATACAGATTCTCCTTTTACTTTAAAAAATTGAAAAGTATCTCTTCCGGTTTTGCGTGTTTTTTTCGCTGTATATTACTTCTCTATCAATTGTGAGGAAAGTAAAAGGCACAAAAAATTGATGTTTGCGTATCTTACAGTTTCACATCACAGCTCGATAATGAGGTGTCTATTTTTCCGATATTCGTCACAATTATTCCGATACTTAATTTACAAGTAACCTACTGCATAAAATTTGAATTGTGTACAGTGAAAAATGTGGTCGCTGGCTACTTTACGTATGGTTCACGTTAGGTCATACATCGTTGCCGATGAAAAGAAGCTAACATATCGCAATTATTTTTAAAGTTGAGATCAGAATGATATCGATCTGTTTCCGAGATTTGGGCTCATATATCTCCGGGAGCGTCGCGACTAGCCGCCAGTTCTGTCGACGCGCAACGAGAATCGTGTGGTCATCACACGATAGAGAATGCATTTGTTTTGTTTCGCTGACACATTTGGACCTAATGAAACCATTTTATGTCATATTTCTCCGGTATGAGTTACTAATATTTCTCCATATGCTCTTGACAATTTCATTTAAAATGCCACGAAATGTAGGTTTCTTAAAGCCAAGTGATCAAGCAGAACCCATTTTCTTGGTTTTGCTGAGGCATTTGAACCTGTTCCAAGCTTTCTTTCTCGTTTATTTCTCTGATACGAGTCCCGAATGTCCCTCCATCTGTTTTTGCACATTTCACCGAAAATTCCAATGAAAGATAGGTTTATTAACAATAAGCGCACGCTAGCGTCATTGCATTGTTTAAAGTTCTTGACAACAAGATAGGGTTACACCTTAAACATCTCTAGAATTTTGATTCTGAACGTCTACAGTATACACTGGCAGAAATGTGGAAGAAATAATGTCCGTGCTTGTTCACAAAATTTCCCCAAATTGTACTTATCAGTTTCTCCCATGCAGAAACTTTTGGAACAAGCTAAGGCAACTTTCATAGCCGACTGAATATTTATTCCCATCCAAATGAACTTCCATATTGTTATATTCTGACAGCATACATCGTTATGGATGACATGAACATTTAATCTTGCCAAGCTGCACTCAAAAGATGACTCCAGGATTTACAAAAGACGAATTTCAATTGTGAACTGTGTTAGACCAGAAGGGCCTTGTAAAACAGTAGTGCACTTTTGGCACAAGTTTTTTGAGCACCATCTTCTACCAATGAATTGAAGTGAATGTGACAAATTACTTATTGCAGCATACTGTTTGCGCCATCTGTTGAGAAACGCCTTCCTCAGAAAAGAACATCTATTGATTACAGAAAGCTGTACAACAATCTGGTGGTGGTTTTTCACAACTAGAAGGTATCAAGACACCAATCTACCGTTTACTTTCAAAGTGAAGGTATTATAAAATGTAACTTTCTCGTTGTACTTTAGATTGTTCATTTTATAATGTACTTGACGTTTTCAATTTTTATCGTCACAAAAAAGAGTAATGCGAAAATTGACCTTCAAGTTCATTTTCATCATTCTAATTCTACATCTGCATGGATTATACTGATTTTCATTACAGGCCTGAAAAATTTGCATTAATGGGAAAATATTATATATTTCACTCACCTGCCAGTTTCAACTGTGCACCAATTTCTTCCCAAATTAGGTCTCTGAACATAGTGTCTCTATATTTAGGGTTCTTCAAATCGTAAAGGCAAGGATGTTGCGAGACCAGCTCACAGAGCATCACATCCTGTGAGTGGCTCATTTCAGTTTTCCCTGACTGGCTCGACATCTTTCTGGCAGCCGTACGTCTTTGTGTCGTGCGACTTCCGTCGCAACACTGCTCACTGGTGCAGTGCTGCGGCAGCTGCCACAACAGTCGCGCGTCGCATCCCAAACTCGAACTGCGCATGCGCCAGCAGACAACTTCTGACGTCACGTAGCGACCCGTCGCAGTCGCTAGTGTGCGTCGCGTCTTGGACAACGTACCTTTAGAGAAAGCGTTTGACAATGTTGATTGGAATACTCTTTCATATTCTGAAGGTGGCAGGGGTAAAATACAGGGAGCGAAAGGCTATTTACAATTTGTACAGAAACCAGATGGCAGGTACAAGAGTCAAGGGGCATGAAATGGAAAGCAGTGGTTGGGAAGGGAGTGAGACAGGGTTGTAGCCTATCTACGATGTTGTTCAATTTGTATGTTGAGCAAGCAGTAAGGGAAACAAAAGAAAAAGTCGGAGTGGGTATTCAAATCCATGGAGAAGAAATAAAAACTTTGAGGTTTGCCGATGACATTGTAATTGTGTCGGACAGCAAAGGACTTGGAAGAGCAGTTGAATGGAATGGACAGTGTCTTGAAAGGAGGGTGTAAGGTGAACATCAACAAAAGCAAAACGAGGATAATGGAATGAAGTCGAATTAAATCGGGTGATGCTGAGGGAATTAGATTAGGAAGTGACACTTAAAGTAGTAATTGAGTTCTGCTATTTGGGGAGCAAAATAACTGATGGTGGTCGAAGTAAAGAGGATATAAAATGCAGACTGGCAATGGCAAGGAAAGCGTTTCTGAAGAAGAGAAATTTAACATAGTGTAGATTTAAGTGTCAGGAAGTCGTTTCGAAAGTATTTGTATGGAGTGTAGCCATGTATGGAAGTGAAACGTGGACGATAAATAGTTTAGGCAAGAAGAGAATAGAAGCTTTGGAAATGTGGTGCTACAGAAGAATGCTGAAGTTTAGATGAGTAGATCACATAACTAATGAGGTATTGAACAGAATTGGGGAGAAGAGGAATTGGTGGCACAACTTGACTAGAAGAAGAGATCGGTTGGTAGGACATATTCTGAGGCATCAAGGGATCACCAATTTAGTATTGGAGGGCAGCGTGGAGGGTAAAAATCGTAGAGGGAGACCAAGAGATGAATACACTAAGTAGATTCAGAAGGATGTAGGTTGCAGTAGGTACTGGGAGATGAAGAAGCTTGCACAGGATAGAGTAGCATCAAACCAGTCTCAGGACTGAAAACAACAACTACATAGTTAAAAAATTGTCACCTTGTATTTTGTATAAATGCGTGAAAAGTGACATAATTGACTGTTGTTTTCTTCTTAGAACACATTTTACTACAGAAAAGTCACCATAGTTTGTATCCAGATGAAAATGCAGTGGTTTTTTCATTAGGCAAATTTTAAAGATGAAGGAATAATGGGTTCCTTTAGTCAGATAGCACAGGGAGATTGTCGCATACGTAGTAACGCTATACAAATCTGTTAAAACGTGCTCAGTTTTGTAGGGTGTTTGTGCATTTTATTCGGTGACCCCTATACTATCAGAGTGGCGAACTCTGCTGTGTGAAGTGAACGTTCCGGCCAAAGATACTCGTATTTCATTCCTTGCCTAGTTACAACATGGTTCCCACGAAATTTCACAAGAAAAAAAATGGTTCAGATGGCTCTGAGCACTATGGCACTCAACATCTGAGGTCATCAGCCCCCTAGAACCTAGAACTACTGAAACCTAACTAACCTAAGGACATCACACACATCCATGCCCGAGGAAGGATTCGAACCTGCGACCGTAGCGGTCGCGCGGTTCCTGACTGTAGCGCCTAGAACCGCTCGGCCACACCGGCCGGCAAATTTCACAAGAATGCAAAATGAAATGACTTTCTGATTTTGCTGCCACATCAGCCTATTCATCGTATATTGATATAAAGTTCAAAGCCATAAATAAGTAAAGAATTCCTCATCACCTACAGACTGGTGGAAATTTTGACGAATTAAAAGATCGCGGCAAATGCAGATGACAATCTGCAGTCACGTCGAAGTTCATGCTCTCAGATCAGAAATGTGCATCCAAGCAATAGAGAGATCACTGATTTTATTGAAGATCTTAGAACATTCGGCTATCTTTGACTTTTAAATCTTCGAACGAAATGTATTAAAGACTATTGACGTTCACTTATATCGCATTCAGATGCTATTTTCGATTTCTTTTGCGCAATATCCGATATAGATATTGGATAGATCTCTGAATAGTTCCGAAATTAGTTACAAAAATGCTGAAACAATAGACTAATGCAGCACAAAACAATCTGCATTTCTTTGAAAGACAAACGAAACATTTTCAAAGCTGTTAGTTATTTGTGAAACGTGAGGAAGCTATTGCGTGCGTCGAAGGATCTTATATTTGTAAATTAACTGCGTCATTGAAGTGCTGTTCAGATTACTCGGACGAAATTACGTAAGTAAACGCACATTTTTCCAGGCATGTCCTTGTATGGGATTTAGACGTGAGTTACTATTCTCAGACTAACGGACTTGAATTTACACAATAGAATTTGGGTTTGTTATGTTGACTTTCATCCTGAAGCACCTGTACAATTTGTGTGACTTGCATATACTGGATATGCGCGCGAGTTACAACAGGACATAAACGGTTACTAAAGGAAAATGTTCCGTAAATATAGAATCTCACATTTTCTCAAATGTTTATATCCAAGTGATATGATTAAGTTCATAAGATCGCACATTGCATTCATCGATAAATCATTCTTTTCGGGGAAGTCGAAGCATACATACTCTGACGCTGTTGCGTTATATGCGATGATGTCAGATACCACCCGTCGGCTTTGACCAATGACGTAATGTGTGATGTTATTTTGTTTGTGCCGCAGATTGCTGTCCATGAACGTTAAATGATTTATATGGATTTCCTCGTTACGCTCGTATATTAAAAATTCGATGTACATTGTTTTGTTTTCATCTCGTAATTTGTTTTCGGCGTCTTTTGTTAATGAAAGTAGTCGTGATTTATAAGTATTTATTTTAAAATTTTGCCTCTGATGGAGGGCGGGAAGAACTGATTTGAGTGGTACCTCATTCGTGCCTGGAGTTTGTGTTTTATTATTTTTTCATTAGCTATTCTGGATTTTGCTTCTTTCGTAACCGTTTGACCTAACATTATTACTTCTTGTT